>NW_007252247.1:971893-973538 GCF_000164805.1 Carlito syrichta | reverse complement strand
GGTCATATGGAAGGTCAATTTCTAGTTCTTTCAGAAATCGCCACACTGTTTTCCAAAGAGATCGCACAAGTTTGCATTCACCAGCAGTGTAGAAGTATTCCTTTCTCTCTGCATCCTTGTTAGTATGTGGTTGTTTGTGTTTTTTTTGTTTGGTTTGCATTTCTCTGATCTTGAGTGAGGCTGAGCACTTTTTCATGTGTCTGTTGGCTGCCCGTATATCTCCTTTTGAGAAGTGTCTATTCATGTCTCTTGCCCACTTTGTTTTTTTCCCTTTGGTGCATTTGAGTTCCTTGCAGATCCTAGATGTTATGCCTTTGTCAGATATACAGTTGGCAAATATTTTTGCCCATTCTGTGGGCTGTCTCCCAGCTCTCTTGATGAAGCTCTGCTTATTTAAAAAATAAAATAAAATTCTTTTCTCTCAGTGTTTTTCCAGTGAGTAGAATTTCTACTGGTCTGTCTTTCAGTTTATGAGTCCTTTCTTCTTTGTTCTCTAACCTGCAGACAGGCTCATCTGAATGGGTAATTTTCCTTCAGATATTTTGCTCTCCTGTGTTAGAATTTGCCTGTAATCTCTTATTTATAGTTTCCATTTTCTGCTAAGACTCTCTCTCTCTCTTCACTCTTTATGTACCTCTTTGCTGTAACATTCTCCAGCATACCTATATTTCCATGGATAGGGCCTCATGATATGGATCACATTTTCCTGCTTTGTTTCATAATTTTTGCCTGTATGCTAAACGTTGTTTACGAGCTGTGGGGTGTATTGTTATGCTGCCTTTAATGGATGTTAAGCTGTGTTCTGGTAGGCAGTTAAATTATTGGCTAATCTGATCCTGTCAGTTTTTTTTTTTAGTCTTGCTTAGGGAGGATCTGTTTTGGCTTTTGTCTTAGTCCTAGGATAAGAATCTCAGCCTAGTAGAAAAAAAGTTCCCATTTACAATTTCAACAATGACTTAAATAAGAATAAACTAAATAAACTGCGTAAAACATCCATATGAAGAAGCCATTAACATCCTGCTGAAAGACTTAAAATAAAAACAAAATACACCATTTCAGAATGAATAAATATTTTGGCAATGCAAATTAAAAGTAATGACTATAAAAATTTCAGCCGGGTGTGGTGGCTCATGTCTATAATCCTGGCACTTTGTGAGACTGAGGCAAGAGGATTGCCTGAGCCCATGGGTTCAAGACCAGCCTGGGCAACTTGACAAGACCTCATTCCTACAATAAATAAAAATAATAATAATTAGCCAGGCATGGTGGTGCATGCCTATAGTTCCAGTTACTTGGAAGGCTGAGGTGGAAGGATTGCCAGAGCCCAGCAAGGTGAAAGAGCAGTGGCTGTGAGGTGCCACTGCACTCCAGCCTGGGCGACAGAGTGAGACTCCAACTAAGAAAAAAAAGAGAAAGATCACAATCCATCATGTCTACCGTCTCCCACTTCCTTTCCCTCCTCCAGTCAGTAACTCTTCTTGTCTATTCACTCAGTGCCAGCCCCTGTATGCCAGCTGTTGTACCGGACTGTACTACTGTACTTTTCTTTCTTTTTTTTTTTTTGAGTTGGAATCTCACTCTGTTGCCCAGGCTGGAGTGCAGTGGCATGCTCCCAGTCACCGCAGCCTCAACCTGCTGGGCTCCG
>NW_007252247.1:944973-971615 GCF_000164805.1 Carlito syrichta | reverse complement strand
GGACTTACCATATATCAAAGATTTAAAGTTGTCAAATTCAACTTAAGAAATACTAGGACACAGCAGAAGATAATTTTATTTACTTAATTTCAGAGTGAGAAAGAACCTAAGGAACAGGAAAAAAAATCTACATGCCACAATTTTTATAAATTATACCAACATATTTTGTTATGAAAAATTGTTCAAAGCAAAAAGACAAATAGCAAACTGGATGGAAAAAAGAATGCTGCCCACTTATGTAATAAATATAGATCTTCCTTTCGTGATACATGCAGAGCTCTTGAAAGTCAATTTAAAAAGTAATGATGCAATATAAATTTGTGCAAAGAACTTGAGTGAAATTTCATGCACAAAGAAATATAAATGGCATTTGAATTTAGGATAAAATACTTAACCTTACTCTTTATTTAAAAAATTGATTGAAGAAATTGAAAGGAGATACCATTATTATCTATGAGATTGATTTTTTTTAAAAGCCCTAAAAATCTCAATACACTCTGTGGTTAAAGTTGAGTGAGAATAGACATTTCGTATGCTCTGAATGGAGATATAAATGTGTTTCCTCTTTTGTGACGATGTGATAATTATCTACATACCTTTACACCCAGGAATTCTTTTTAGTCATCCATTTAAAAAAGTGGTACAGACATGTTTATTTTAATAACAAAAGACTAGGAAAAAACGTTGTCCAACAATAGAGAACTTAATAGATAATTTTTGCTACAGACATGAAATAAAGTATTAAAAGCATGAGGTATGCCCTGATATGGAACAAAAATCCAAGTTATATTTATAATTGAAAAAATCAAGAGGCACTACAACATGCATAACATACACCACTTGTGTAAATAAAAAAGACCACACACACACACACACACACACACACACACACTTGTATATGCTTGAGTATACAAATATTGTGATGGCTACATCTGACAGTGGAGTTTGACAGCTGGCATAGAGAGAGACTTCCTTTCCTTGTCTCTGTGTATTCTATTCTTCAGTTTAATTTTTGGAAATATGTGTAAATAACTTTTATTAAATATTTAAAGACATTATTTATGGGCCTGTTTCCTAGTATGACATTCTGAGAAGCTATGGTTATGAAATGCTGTTGAGGCAGTGAAATTGGTGCAAAGTCTATAAAATTTTAGGTCGATAAGCATTTCAAAACCTGAAGATTTAGCTAACGTGATTTCATTTGTAAAATGAGTTACTAATCCTCACCTCACAGAGCATCTTACAGTTTTGATGTGCAGAACTACATTGAAAATCATATGTCCTCATGTGTGTGTCGGTCGGTCATGACAGCGATAAATACTAAATCAAATATATTGAAGTCTTTAAGCTGATCTGTATTGTCTTCTTATTAACTGATAAGTTATAATTTATACAACTCAAATCTTGGCTTCCCCATCCTACTATGCTTTTGTTGGTTCTCTTTGGCAGAAACACTTAAAATGGTGAGCTGTTATACAGAATCTTATTGGAGTCACTGATTAAAGGATGTTGTGTATAAAGCACTGTTGGGTCCTGTGAGGACTCAATTAATCTTTGCTCTGGACAAATGGGCATATTCCATGACTCTGGGTATTTCTCCAAGATTTGTGAAGATTTGAACAAGGTGGCTTATGGCATGTTCCTAGATTTCCAGGATAATCACTCCGAGGTCACCCCTTGCCCCATCTGTCACAAGCTGCACTCAGAACTTCTATTTATTTAGCTCATTGTTTTTTGACAGTCGAAGTGAATATTGGTCAACTTCAATTTACCAGTCCACCGATGCCTGCTGTGTGCTCCGCTGTGTACCACAAACTGGAACTTTTACAGATGTGGGTGCAGAATTCCTGCCCTCAGGGAGGTTCTAGCCCTCCAGGGGACATACATGAAACACGGTAAGGCAGAATAACACGGAGCTATGACCAGAGCTTAGAATCAAGCCCACCTCTGAGATCTACACTAGAAGAACACCAGTGTCAGTGGGTGGCTCAGCAAATGCTGAGGAGAACATTGGAGATACTCCACTCCAGTCCTGGTTTCCATCTCTGACCTGAAGTGTGCTCATCCCAAGGTGAGAGGTGGTTGATTCTAGAGTTCTAGAGTTCCCCAAGGAAAGGCTGTGCCAATGCTCTAGAGGTGAGGAGATAGCCCGTGTTGAGCAAGTTCAGTGCTAAGTCTCTGGTTCACGAAGCTGAAGCGGATCCTTCAACTATTCCCATCTGAACACCTAGGGTGAGGATTCTGGAGAAGCTCCTCGGGCTCCTAGGCTTGGGTGCAGGAAAGCTCCATCTTAAGAAGAACCCATGGCCTGTAGGCATACCAAAGCCTCAGGCCTCAGGATCATGAGGCACTAGCTCCCTCCCTCAGCAAGCTGTGCTCCCTGAGGCTTCCAGTGGGATGGTAGCCACCAGTAAAGTTCTCCCTTTAGGAGACAGTAGTCACAGGACGTAGTGAGTTGAGAGTTGTAACTGTCCCTGCAGGTCCCTGTACATGAATTAGAAGGCCAGCTTCAGACGGAGTCCCTCTGAGGCTGCGTTGCTACTCGCTTAGGTGGAAAGCGGTTACAACTCAGAGCGTTTTTAACAGGATCAGGAAGACCCAGGGACAGCAGTGGGTGAAGAAGGAAGCCACCAGAAGAGGCTGGATGTTTATTCTTTTGCCAATACTGATGGAGCATGTGCTGTGGGCCAGGCAACTGTGAATGTGGCCAAGAGCACTTCCAGATGGAGGCCTGGGTCACCGAGTCACTTACAAGGCCAGAGGAAGGTTCATATAGATTGTTGCCTTCCTCTGGTTCATGAGGCAGAGCTGAGACCCAAGGTTGGACTTGCCCCGAGTTCCCCTTTATCTGCTTTTGTTTCTCTCTTGTTGCCCCTCTGAGTGAGCTGGTACTTTGAAGGTCTACGTGTCCCTCCCCGCTTAGAATTCCTTCCAGGTCATTTGGAATGCAGCCCCGGGACTGGCTCCAGATAGATCCCCATATTGCAAAACGCTGCAAACAGGGAGAACCTGCTGGAAAGCTCTCTGGCTTTCCTGCTTAAACAATTTTCTGTAAACTTTATGTCCCCTAAGTTTGCCAGGCCCCAGAGCATCATCCGCGTCTGATTTGACGAGTCGTGTAAGTTTTACAGAGAAGGGAAAGCAGAACAAAAGGAAACACGTTGCTTTTGTATTAAGCTGTGGACTTGCTCCCAGCTCTCTCGGAATATGGCACCCTGAGTGCAATCTGTGTGCAAATGGCCCTGAAGCGACCTGGCCTCGTGATGGTGTTCCCAGCACACAGATGCATGAGTGTACATTTGCCAGTCGTCAGGCTCTGGTGGCAGAGGTGGCACTGGCTCCCACCAGGCTGCCCCGCAGAGATAGCAAACTGATGTTCGCTCACTCCTCCCACGACTGGCCAGGTGCTTGATGCTCATTCTGGCTTTGTTTTTCCCAAGATGGCTTCATCTTGGATGCTTCCAGTTGAGCTTGGCCAAGCTGCTTTGGCTGTCCTGACGTAGGCCTATCATCAACGTCATCATCACCATCCGGGGATATTTCCTGTATGCCTGTTGCCGACTGTTGCCAGTTCCACAAATGGTCCTTTACTGTCTCTCAAGTGCCAGGCCCTGTGCTAAGTGCTGGGCGGATGGCCACACACAGCATCCTGGCTTCAGGAGCCCAGGCTGTAGGGGAGCAGAGAAAAACGCATCATTTCAAAACAGGACAAGTTGAGCTATGCTGGAGGGATGAACACGGTATTATGGGGAAACAGAGGGGAGCATCTCATTCTAGCCTGGGCTAAGATATCCAGGGAAGAGTTCTCAGAGCACCTGTGTGCTGAAGGGGTGAGTCAAGATGAGCATGGTGAGAGGAGGCGATGAGTTCAGGAAATTCTCTAAGGGTGTCAAAACTTGGGTCCAAGATCAAATGCAGATGTGAGGATGAAATCCTTCTCCTTCTCTAGTTCTACCTTAGATCAAATCATAGCAGGGACCTGGCTGAGGCTTTGGGGGTCAGTGGGGAACAGGCCAGAAAGCTTATCTTTGCAGGAATCCACTGTAGGACCATTGCAGTAGCCGCCAAGGAACATGCATCCGGCTGGCATTTCATTCCACCCTGTGCTACCAGAAGACCCCAGAAGCTAGGTTCAAGAAATGAGGCTGGTTCAATCTAGGGGACACCATGGATTCAGAACATAATCCTTCTGGGTTTAGTTTGGCATCACTATACATTAGGGGCCTTTGAATATCCACTTATCTTGTTTTCCTCTCTTCGTTTCTTTAGCTAACATTTATCAAATACTGATTGTTGATGATGTTCTAGATAGATAGGTTGATTGATTGATTAACATTAATCGAGCCTTTATATACAAATTTATTAGCCCAATGCCCGACACATGGAATTGATCTGTTTTCATCCTCACAACCACTTCATGAAGTAGATACTATTATTAAGTTACTTATGCAGAGCTGAAAACTGAGGCTTAGAGAGGGTGAGTGACTTCCGCACATAGCCAATCAATGGTAAAATGTAGACTCCATCTCAGGCAGCTCTGACTCTGTGGTTTGACCCCGAGAGAGGTGGTGAGGGGAATGGCTTCTTGCTGGAGTAAATGCTCAATGGCACAAAAGCAGAAGTTGAACTTGCAGGTGACTCAGCACAGCGGATCAGAGAGCATAAGCAAGAAGTAAAGCACCTCTCTGAGCATACATTCATGATATTGATTTCAAAAGTCTCTTGGATTCTTTCTTTACTCTGTGTGATTTATAGTTATGAACCTAATTATAATTAACTTATTATATGAACCCATGATGCAAATAGCATTAACCTTTTATATGAATTAACCTATTATGTGACCTATTATATGAATATGAACAAAAGATTTACATTCAATTTTGCTTATTTTATGTAAGTTCATATTTAAATATGTAAAAGGTATGCATAATTCAGAACTGTTTGATAGGGTTACTCAGAGGTGCCCCCAAATCATTTCTATCTTCTCTGCTAGCTGTTGACCCCCCAGAGCTAGAGAAGATTCTAGCTTACCCTGTTTTACTTTACAAAATAAGAAGGTGAGCCGGGCTCGGTGGCTCAGCCTGTAATCCCGCGCCTTTGGGAGGCTGAGGTGAGTGGATTGCCTGAGCCCGCGGGTTCGAGACCCGCCTGGGCAGGCGAAACCTCATCTCTACAATAAAATCAAAAACTTAGCTGGGCGTGGTAGTGCGCACCTGTAATTCCGGCTACTCGGAAGGCTGAGGCGGAAGGATCGCCGGAGCCCAGCAGGTCGAGGCTGCGGTGGCCGGGAGTGGCCACTGCACTCCAGTCTGGGCAACAGAGTGAGACTCCAACTCAAAAAAAAAAAAAAGAAGGTGGCCATTGCCTTGTTAAGCTATGGTCTAGACACATGTTCTTTGAGCTATGGCCAAGCCGTGTTTTCCTAGGCTCCTCCCCTACCTTGGGGAGATGGTTCTCCTCTCTCTCGCTCTCTCCTTTACTTTCTAAATAAACTATATCTTCTAATCTAAAAAAAATAAGAAGGCATACGTGTATGTGTATATATATGTGTGTGTGTGTATTCATATATGAGGGGAGACCCCCCCAAACCCAGGCATTTATTTCTAAAAAATTGTGCATCTATTCTTATATGTTCAAACTTCAGTCACCTTCAAAGACCTCTTCGTTTGATGCAATGCACTTATCAACACTGTTTCCGCTGCTCAAAGCAATTTTTGAACTCATCAGTTTTTATGCTTTTTAGTGCTTCTGTTGTTTTTTGTTTCACCTCTTCCACATCAGCAAAACGTTTCCCTTTGATAATTTTATTCACCGGGAAAACAAAAGAAGTCTCTTGGGGTGAGATCAGGTGAAGAGGAGGGTGGGACATGGGAGTCATGCTGTGTTTTATTTTTTTAAAAAACTACTAAACGCTCAGCTTGGTGTGCACAGGTGTGCTCATAAATCACCCATCATGATGTGAGCAAATTATGTTAAAAGACTCTCCCCCCAAAATTCACTGAAGCCAAATGCAGCCTCTCACAACAATGCTAGCTGGTACACTGATGTCAATGAGCTCCTGGAATACTTACCTAGCAGGGGAAGCCCATATTACCAGGGGCCCGCCCTCCAAAAACATAATTCCAGGGTTTTGGGTCCTCCTCTTGTATATATCCAACTCCATTGTCCTATCAACATAGCATACCAAGTATATTTTTCATCTTGCATTTTTTTTCCTTAATGTACTCTGGAGATTACTGCAAAAAATGGATAGTAATATTCTGTGGTCATTTTCAGCATTGCATAGCTCTTCATTGTATGAATGTATCATAGATTGTCCAAGTTTATGCTGATGAAGTTTCTTTGCATCACATATAATGCCACAAAGACTAATCATGTGCACCTGCTGTTTTGCATTTATGGGGATGAATCAGGGATACATTCCTGTAACCTGCATTGTAGAGTCAAAGGACAAATGCATATGCAGCTTGGTTAAACATTGTCAATTTCCCTCTCTGTAGGGTTGTATCATTTTGCATTCACATGAGCAATAATATATCAGAGGACACATTTACCCACAGTTTCCCAATAGAGTGGGCCATTGAACATTTGTACTTTGTCCCACCTGAGAGATGGAAAATGGTTCTTAATATTGGTGAATTTGTACTTCTCTTAGTATGTTTGCATACATTTCTGCATTGTTTTACTTTCTTTTTTCTATGAACTGACTGTTTGGGTTTTTTTCCCCATCTTTCTATCTAGTTTTGATCATTTTTTCCCCTATTTTTAGGAATACCGTATGCATTAGGGATATGCCTCTTTGTTTTTGACATAAAGTACAAATATTTTCCCATGATCTGGCTCTGTGTGTTACAGATTTTTTTATTACACACAAAGAGAAGTGTGATGTTGTCGCTAAAAACAGTGTCCCTCAACATGGTGTCCTACTAATATGGTGTCCACCTAACAGGATGAATGCTAGAAATGCACCCTTATTGTTGCAAATGAAAGTATTTGAGATAGTGGATAGCTGAGTATTTCAGAGATTCTTTCTGCTTTTTTTTTTTTTTTTTTTGAGTTGGAGTCTCACTCTGTCACCCAGACTGGAGTGCAGTGGCCGCTCCCGGCCACCGCAGCCTCGACCTCCTGGGCTCTAGGGATCCTTCTGCCTCAGCCTTCCGAGTAGCCGGAACTACAGGCATGCGCTACCACGCCCGGCTGAGTTTTGATTTATTGTAGAGATGAGGTCTCGCTGCCCAGGCGGGTCTCGAACCCGCGGGCTCAGGTAATCCACTCACCTCAGCTCCCAAAGGCGTGGAATTACAGGCTGAGACACTGAGCCCGGCGATTCTTCCCGCTTTTATGGGCAGGCTACCAGATTCCAGCAAGGACCCCGGGCTTTGCAATAGGAACATTTAGTAATCAAGCCTCAGGTGCTACTCCTGGGTCTGCCGATATGTGTAAGAGCCGTTCTTGTTTCTTGATGAGGGTAACGCAATCCTACCATGGGAATGTGGCCATGTCAGCCTTGAGTGAAGCATTCACACAAACTGCTAACTGGTCACCTAACAGGCAGAATGCCGGAACTCCCTGAGCTCATGCAGGTTGTGCAAACCATGTTCCACATGTTGAATGCCACATTCTTTATGTAAGAAATATATGTGTGGCTATATCAATCTACCTCCCCAATGGGAAATGGATGGCACACTCAAAATAGGTGAAGAGGACATTTTTGCAAAGATACATTAGAGGTATGACAGTGAAAGGGGGGCTTGGGGAGAAGTGAGTAGCCCAGGCCTAGGAGCAGCCGGATGGTCCCCATCTGTTAGTCCAAGAGGCGATGGTCACAGAACAGGTCACAGACCTAGAACTCAAGAGAGAATCCACCTAGAGAAGATCACTTTGAGAGCAGCCTTAAACTTTGGTCATGGGACAGACAAGGAAAATCCAAAGTGACTGCTCAGACAGTATCAAGGGAATAGACACTTGGCTTTGCTTCCCTTCTTCTCTCTCATACTCTGCTGGAGGTCCAAAACCGAGGCAACCAGAGGGAGCCTATTGATTCTGTCTATGCCATCAGTGTCCTAGAAAGTAGCAGAGTGGAAAAGAATGGAGGAGAGAGTAACTTATTCTCCCCGCTTTGGACTTCTTCAGCTGCTCTATTATCTACCGAAAAGAACTGCAGACTTGTGTACAGCCCTTTGTTCAGGGCAGCCTGGGTCAGGCCGCTGCCAGGGAGGAGACTGAGTGGACACAGCCTGTCGGTAGGAGACACGCACATCAGCGAGAGCAGGAGCGGTGGCCGTGGGAGAAAAAGGAAGGATAGATTCCGGAGGAAGGGCAGGGAAGAATGGGTAAGATTTAAGCAGAGATTTAAGAACACCGAGGCACGCCAAATCTGAGCACTTGCATGTCACTATGAACCATAACACGGAAATCAGGAGAAGGCGTGGCTTTAGGGATAAAGTCCAGGGAGATGCCTTGGCCCCTCAAGTAAGAGTCATTGTGCTGGAGTCTGGGGACCACCCAGGCTGTCACCTCATGGACGTGGTGATGGCAAGAGAGGCTGATTGTGATGAGCTCATCTAGGAAGATCTGAGGGAAGATCCTTATGATTCCTTCTAGGGAAAGAGGCATAAGGAATGTCTAAATTTACGGGTCCCTACCCATTTCAGTAATCCGATCAGCAGATCAGCAAATGCTTAAGGAGAGGTACTGTGGACCAGGAATGGGGCAGTGGCGGATGCCGGCATAAAGGAAGAAGTCAAACTGACAAGCCCCTGGCCCTCGTGTTGTAGTGGAGAATTACAGAAAAGAAAACACATGGACAACACACATAGTATATTGGGTAAATTAGGAGGTAGTAAGCTTAAAGCAAGGGAGGGATATGAACTGTTGGGTGAGCAGAAAGCAAAACGGGTCAGTGATGAGCTCATCCGTGAAGACGTTGTTGAAGAAAAGACCTGGAAGAAATGAGGGAGGGGTCGCGTGGGGGTCTGGGAGGAGCCAAGATAACAGCAAGTGCAAAGACCTTGGGCAGTGTGATTGGCGTGGAGATAATGGTAAAGAATGGGAGGCCATGGGGGCCCTCTCAATCCAGGGGCGGATCATGAGAGGAACTTTGGTTTTTGCTGTGCATGACATGGGAAGCTCCTGTAGCGATTGGAGCGGAAGGGCGGCATTTTCTTATTGACCATTTAGCAAGCTCACTCTGGTTGCTGTGTTGAGAATAGATTCCAAGGAGAAGAAAGGCCTGAAGAAAGACCAATTAGAAGCCTGCTAGAAGCGTCCCGCTGGGAGATGATGGTGCCCAGGGTGTGGTAGCATCAGCGGTCAACAAAGAGTGACAGAATTCTTTTTTTTTTTTTTTGGAGTTGAAGTCTCACTCGGTTGCCCAGACTGGAGTGCAGTGGCCGCTCCTGGCCACTGCAGCTTCGATCTGCTGGGCTCCGGCGATCCTTCCGCCTCAGCCTTCCGAGTAGCCGGAATTACAGGCATGCGCTACCACGCCCGGCTGATTTTTTGATTTATTGTAGAGATGAGGTCTCGCTGCCCAGGCGGGTCTCGAACCCGCGGGCTCAGGCCATCCGCTCACCTCAGCCTCCCAAAGGTGCGGGATGACAGGCTGAATCACCGAGCCCGGCTGTGACAGAATTCTTGATCTGATTTAAAGTTGGTCATGGCAGATTTGCCACAGGACTCGATGGGCCTGTGAGAGGAGAGCCTTTCACCTGGGCAGCTGGCAGGCTAGGAGGCCTCGGAGAGGAGGTCAGGAGCCCAGAGGTGAGCATGTCAAGCTCATGGTCCCTATCGGGCCTCCTGGGAAACTGTCAGGGAGCAGGGTGTCTCCAGGTCCGGAGGTAGGGGCAGGCAATGGCTGCCTGGGCCTTTGGTCACTGAATGGGTGGAATACGGTGGAAAGAAACGCGGATTGGAAGTGAGAAGCATGGAGGGTGTCCTCTGAAGGCCTCATTCAGTTCAGGTGCTGGCTTCACCTGCTATGAGCTCTGCTACCCTGGCTATGCCATTTCATCCCTGTGGGCCTTGGTTTCTTGGTTTGTAAAATGAGCACAACACCTTCCACCGCCCTGGTTGGTGGAGAGCTGTCAGTCAGGTAACAGGCATGGAGTGCCCAGAGCAGAGAACACTGTCATGATTCTTTAACTATTGATGGCTCCTGTTTCTGCGCCTCCTCTGTCCCTCTGCATCCTTCTCCCCTCTCCCGCCTCATCCTCCTTGTCTTGATGGTTTCTCCTTGAAAAGACATCTCATAGAAGATCTCCAGGAGTGACCAAAGTGAAGGTAAGGCCGCTCGCACATTGTGGTGTGTGCATGGTCCATAGCAAGGTGCAGGGCTTGAGGGCAAAGGAGACAGCAGGTGTGGGTGCAGGTGCAATGGCATCTCACCTCGATGGAGCCTGGTCTCTGTGCAAACCCACCTTCCTGCACACTGCACTGTGCAGGGTGTCTTTTGAGACAGCTGCCAGTGATCTGGCCCAGGCTCCAGCTCTAGCCAGGTGACACAAATGCTCCCTGGTTCTCTGAGACGTTACCGAGTGTATTCACCCCCAAAGTGACTTGGGCTACATAGCAAAAAGTTTTTCTGAGCTAATAGTTGGATTTTTGTCCCTGAATTATTGGCTAACTTTATTCCAGGTGGCTTTGGTTCCTTTGATCACAAGTTCAGGGAAGAAAGCAGAATAAGTTCCAGAAAAATTGTCTTCCAGCCGTTAGTGTACCAGCAGCTGGCTGTCCTGGGAGCAACAGGAGTTGGTGGGTTGATGGGAGAATCTCCTGACTAGGAGGGGATGGAGCTTCCGGTCCTTCCTGATTCATGGGGCCCCAGGCCTTGCCGGCTTCTGCTCTGACTGGGAGACAGCATCTCCAAGGGGGACCGCTGGCGGGGTTACGAGCAAGACCGGACTCTTGACTCTGACTGTGGCTCCTGGCCTGAGGGTGATTCCTGTGCCTGAGTTCTCTGGAAGCAGCAGAGCCCCTTGGCTGCCAGGCCTCTCAGGGGGGACTTTCCCTCCTCTGGCACTGCCGTGATCGCAGGATTCTGACGCTGCCTCAAGAACCGAAAAGGTGCTCTTCAATGACTGAGATTCAGTGCCTGGCAGTAGGTGAAGTCGGAGCTTAGAGGGGGACCCTGTGATGAAAAGGATACAGAATAATTCGCGATGAATTTCATGTCTTCCTCTGAAGAATGGTATTCATGCTCACTTAATGCAGTTTGAGAAATGAATTGCCCCAAGCCTGGGTCCTGGACACACTGTTGGCAGACGTATCAGTTTGGCTGACCTGGGCTAGAGGGATTTAGCCCCCTCCTAGCCATCATTAAGTGCACAAAGTGGGTGTGTCTGAGCTGAAAGGGACAGGAGAGACAAGTAGGTCAACTGCTTTATTTTTCAAGTGGTCAACGGGGGCTAGAAGAATGGCGGAACTGGATCAACAGAACTCAGTCAGCTCCGGGGAGACTGGTGTGGACCCGACATCTCGCATCAAGGCCCAGAGCTCTTCCTGTTACACCGCACATTGACTAATCCGGCCAAAGACCACCCTCTCCCAGGAGGGGAGACTCCAGGATGTCAGAATCCCAGGAGCCCTGGGTTTGTCCAGGAACACAGGAAGGAAATGCAGAATGACTTGTTTGGAGGTGTTACTCCCAAAGCTGAAGTTACAGAGTTTCAAATTCCAGTCATTACTCTTAAAAACAATTACTTAGCAGGTTTTAAGTGTGTGGTCCTCAGATTGGGGCATTTCTGCTTTCATCTGAAGGGCATGATTTCTCTGAGGGCCCTGAGGAAGCAGGTTCACCCTTTGCCCCTTCCTGTACGGTTTGGTGCACTGGTATCTTTGACCACTCAGAGGTGAGAGGCCAATGTCTTCCCGTCCAGCTGTGCTAGAGTCAGGACAACAGAATCAAGGAAGGCTAGAAATCGACTTAATCAACAGTCAGATTCCTGGGATGCAGGCCCTGGGAAACTGTAGCTGGATCCCCCCAGGGGCCACCCTCGTCGAATAATGTTTGAGCCAGAATGGAAAGAATTGAGAATACATCAACAGCTCTTGTCCTCCTTGTTCCCCAAGTCCTCTTCTTGTTTGAGAGTTCTTTTGACAATGATCTTCAGTCGGAACTCAAAATTAAATTCTTCTACATTATTAAATTGAGTAATTGTTTAAAATCTGAGACCCGTTGAGACCCAAAAGTACTCCATCAGTGCCTCGTGTTCCCGTTGAAATTAAAAGCTTGCTGGGGGAAAAAAAAAGCAGCTGAAGGCTCACTGCCCTGTGTTCCCTAGCGGCCATGATCTGTTTATGGGTCTCTGAGCATTTCTTTCCAAGCTCATGTTCTAAGCTTCTCAAGCCTCCTGAGGGTATGTGCCAAAATGGAGCTGCAGCAGGCCAAAACTGGAATCCTTCCTCTCAATTTCTTCTTCTCTTGGTGCTCTAATGTTGTCTGACTCTACAATCTATCGCACGCTTCTCTCAACTCCCTTGAAAAGTCTGTGTGCAAATTGCAGCGAGCACATTCTGAACCCTTACTTTGTATTTCAGCAGCTCATTTGGCTCTCAGAAATGAAAAAGTGCAAATTTCCTGTTGGCTTGGCTTGAGTTTAAATTTTTTTTCCCTTCTACTCCAAGACAAATCATAGGAGAACACTCAGGATATCCTAGACATTGAAGCTTGAGCTCATAGATCAAAACGCCTCATTTGCCTTTCCCGGTGATGTTTTTGCTCCACGTAAAATTATAGCAGAAATTGGCAACCCAGCCCATGTGTAGAGTTCCCGGGAAATATGTCAATTTTATGTCTAATTTTTATTACTAGGATCTGCGAGCGCTATAGATCGAAATGGAGCACACTCTCACAGTAGCTTCATTTGTCTATTGGCTTGGTGTGTTTATTTCTGTCTTTTTCTACGTGGCTTTTCGATTTTTCATTGCTAGTCTAACAGTGTATGTTTAAGTTTATAAATAAAACTGACAGTGCTTGCTGCTATTCATTAGGAATAAGAAAACAGTGCTTTCTTCTCAGTTGGGTGATAAAGGCTCTAATACCCTCAGCATATCAATCCAGCCCTGCAAAGACACTTAATGAAAAGATGCTATTGTAGCGCCATCTTCCCGGTAAGACATGTCAACAAACGAAGGAGGGTGTCCGCAGCTGTAAACATCTTGCCTCTGTATTTTCTTCAAGTTTTCTGGACCCTTTGGTAAGTGATAAACCCTGAGTGGAGCTTGAGTGGGACGACAGCAAACTTATAAAGCCAATTTGTAACCCGACGAGGTTTCTCACGGTGGGGTTTATAGACCACTGACCGTCCAAGGTGGTCTAACTGGTGGTCCCCAGGCAGTTTATCACTTTAGGAGGGAAAACGAATGAAATAATAGGTTGCATTTTGAAGTTGTGCATGTGTCCAAACTACATCAATACTCTGAGTTAATTGTTATGCTTTAAAGGCTGTTCGTCTTGTGCGAGCAAGCCCTGAGGGATGATGGAAGTTACCCAAGTTCGCATAAAGGAGTGGCACAGGACTTGAACCTGGGTGGCCAGTCCCAAGGCCCACTTATTTGTTCTGAATTGTGGTCTTTGCAGTAGTTGGGGTTTGTTCACTGCATGCTCTGGTGGGGCAATAGGAGGTATAACTAATCATATTTATTTAACTAAGACGTTTGACTTATTTAGATTTCTGGCAATGAAGAAAAACAAAGATGGTGGCAATCACACCCGGGAGTAGTTTCTTACACATGTAGGGTGGTCCCCGCGAGCTGCCATTTCACTTTCTTTGGTTTCAGTTATCCGAGATCAACTCCTGTGGAAAAATATTAAAATATTTTGAGAGCCCACATTCACATAACTCTCATTACAGTACATTGTTTAATTGTTCTATTTTATTATGAACTGTTAATGTTACTCTTTTACCGTAGTATGTGAATTCAACTTTACACTGAATGTTAATGTTACTCTTTTACCGTAGTATGTGAATTCAACAGTATATTGTTTAATTGTTCTATTTTATTATGAACTGTTAATGTTACTCTTTTACCTAGTATGTGAATTCAACTTTATCCTTGTTATGTATGTACAATCAGTCCTCCATGTCTGCAGTTTCAGCATCTACTGACTCAACTAACCATGAACCAAAAATATCGGGGAAAGAAAAAACGATAAAAACCAACAACATCACAATAAAAATAACACAAGGAAAAATGATAGCATAAAAACGATGTATATCGTGTTTATATTGTATTAGGGGTTGTAAGTAATCTAGAGATGATTTAAAGTATATGAGAAAATTGTGGGGGTTTTCAGCAAATACACCATTTTATATCAGGGATCTTGAGCATCATAAATTTTAATATCCCCAGGGGTTCCCAGAACCAATCCCCTAAGAATATCAAGGAATGACTGTATAGAACAAAAACATAGTTCAGTAAATATAGGGTTCAGTACTACCTGGGGTTTCAGACATTCCCTAGAGGTCTTGGAACATTTCCCCTGAGAATAAGAAGAGACTGGTGTATTGATCAAACTGGGCATATGATTTTGTATTCCTCTTTTTTTTATTATTATAAAGATGTGGGGTATAATTCAGGGTTAGGCATGCAAACGTTGATTATGCAGGTACGCTGGTTGACGAGGTGTGCCCGTCCCTCCCCTAGCAGTTTCCCTCAACTGCCAATCCCAACTCCCCCAAGCCCCTGATATATTCCTCTTCTAATAGGCCTGTTTCCCTTGTTCCCACAGATTCTTTGGGAAGATAATTTTCAACCAAGTAGTATTCACCCTTTGGATGCACCATTGCCAGTTTAACTAGTTCACTCCTATGGGACACTCAGGTTGTTTCCCATTTGTGACTGCTACAGATAAAACTTCATTGAATCTTACACGTGAATCTTTGAGCATGATTCTGAGAGCCTAGAAGTAGAATTACTTTATGAAGTGGTATTAATCTTTATTTTATATATTATCATCAAATTGTCCTCCAAATTGTTATAACAACAAGATCTGTGAGGAAGCTTCCTTTCACTGAATCTTCAATGAAACTAAGTTGGTTCATTAAGAATTTTCAAAAATAGTGACCATTGTTTAAGCTAAACATGATTGAGTCTTATTTTAATCTCCATTTCCTTTACTAACAGCAAAGTTGAACATTTGTAATGTTTTATTCAGTGCCTGTATTTCTTTTTGTTTGTTTGTTTGTTTGTTTGTTTTTGAGTTGGAGTCTCACTCTGTCACCCAGACTGAAGTGCAGTGGCACGTTCCCGGCCACCGCAGCCTCGACCTGCTGGGCTCCGGCGATCCTTCCGCCTCAGCCTTCCAAGTAGCTGGAACTACGGGTGCGCGCTACCACGCCCGGCTAATTTTTTTGATTTATTGTAGAGAGGAAGTCTTGCCAAGTTACCCAGGCGGGTCTCGAACTTGCGGGCTCGGGCAATCCACTCACTTTAGCCTCTCAAAGCGCGGGATGACAGGCTGAGCCACCGAGTCCAGCAGTGCCTGTATTTCCTATTTTGTGAACTGACTGTAACTTTTACATTGGTTTATTCATCTTTTTCTTGATGGTTTGCAAGAAATCGTTATACAGTAAATACTTTAACGCTATGAGATGTGATCCAAATGATTTTCTCCAAATATTGTGTCTTTTTGGTTTGGTTTATGATGTTTCCTTTTAATGCTTCATTAATGTAGTTAGATCATTAGATGAGTCTCTTCCTTTATAGTTTCTTTGTTTCATGCTGAGAATGACTTCCCTTTTCTAAGATCAAATATATATCCGTCTGTGTTGTATTTCAGTTCTTTATAATTTGTGATTTATATGTTATCTTTTCATCTAGCAGATGGTATGGTATGTGCTGTAAGCTAAGGTACTGATTTTTTTCTCCTGTAATAATTAAAAAATCTTACAAGAAGTTAAAAATGATCAATCCTTTTGCCACTTATTTAAAAATGCCAGCTTCATTATATGTTATGTTCATATACACACAGATCCTATACACCATGACACACACACACACACACACACACACACACACACACACTTCTGAACTTTCTTGTGTGATCACTTTTGGAGAGAGTTTATTAATATTTGCTGTTAGTACAGATACTGCAGCAGACCTAATAGTCATTGTTTTCTTTATATTTTCAATTATATATAGAAAAACTATATATTTTGTGTATTTATTTAATTGCCAAGCATGTAATAGAATTCTTCTGCATTTTGATGTTTTCTTAACGGAATTTTTCAGGTAGACAATTTTATCAACTGCATGTAGTAACATGTTACATTTTCTAACATACCATTTTGAGACAATTTAGGGATGTTTATAACAATATATATTTCTTCTTCCATACTATAATTTAGTCACTTCAAGGGAACTTCAAACACTTCGTGGAAAATAGAATTAAAAGATAAAAATAAAAATATAAGCTTTATTTCTCAACACACAGTCCATCAAGTTCAAGACACTTGTGTCAGTGACGATGCCAGCTAGTTGGTGCAATCCGTAAAGAACTCAGGGTTCTGGGAACTTAACTATGTCAATGCAGTCTTTCTTCAGATTATTAACTGGCAAAAAGGGTGCCCTTTAAAGATTGTTTAAGACTAGGAAACAAAAGAAGTCGGAGGGAGCCACATCAAGCCTGTAAGGTGGTTACCTAATGATTTGCTATCAAAACTCTGAAAAAAATCACCCTTTTTTGTTGAGAGAAATAAGTAGGAACATATTTATGGCAGAGAAGGACTCTCTGGTGAAATTTTCTTGGGCGTTTTTCTGTTAACACTTTGGTTCACTTTCTCAAAACACTCTTATAATAAGCAGGTGTTATCATTCTATGGCCCTCCAGGAATTCAACAGGTCAAATATCTTGTGCATCCCAAAAAACTGTTGTCATGAGCTTTGCTCGTGACCAATCCACTTTTGCTTCGACTGGATCACTTCTGCCTCTCCAGAGCTATTGCTTTGATTGTGATTTGTTCGGAATTATACTGGCAAAGCCATGTTTCATCTCCTGTTACAATTACTGGAAGAAATACTCCAGGATCTTATCCCACTTGTTCAAAATTCCCATTGAAAGTTCTTCTCTTGTCTGCAGCTGATCTGGCCACAATGGTTTTGGCACTCACTGATTGAAAACTTTAATTTTTCAGTTAGGGCATGAACAAGATTAATTTTTTCCTCAGAAACTGATGTCAATGGTCTCCCTCTGTGGGCTTCATTGCCAGCATGATCTCTTCTCTTCTTAAAACAAGCTATCCACTTGTAAACTGCTGATTTCCTTGGGGGAACTGTCCCCATAAACTTTCGTAAGGCATCAGCGATCCCACCATTCTTCCATCCAAACTTCACGTAAATTTGATATTTTTCCTTGCTTCAATTCAAGCACGATTCAAGTAATTCTGACAGGGGCTCTTTTCAAACTGGTGTCTTACCCTTCTTAATAACTCAAACTAGATTTTGTTATAATGAGTTAGTACAAGTTATTTTGGAGCCAAACAAATTGAAATCCATGCATAGTTTTTTGTTTTTTTTTTAATAATATGCATTTTTCCATGAACATTTGAAGACCCCTCATATTTCTGGCTTAATTCTTAAACTTTGTGTTACATTTCCTCTAAAAAATATTTTTCAAAAGTATCCTTCTCTCTAGCATCTTGAGTACAATGTTACCTTGTATTGTGAATTACCTTTATACTAGGCTTACACACTTTTTACTCTTTTCTGTATGAGAAAGAGTCTATTTTGGCCTGACATCTCCACAAAGCAGGATGCCTGTGGTCCTCTTGGTTCTTTCCTTTGTCTTTCTTGGGATACTGTTAGACCACATTCTTGCGCCTTAGATCTTGGATGGGTTGATAACATGCATTCTAGAGATCAAAGGACACAGAGAGATGAGTGTCAGGAGGGAGTTGGAGTAATGAGTGGCTCCGAGAGGAAAGCGTCTTCCCACACTGTGTCTTCGAATCCAAGGACACGACTCAAGGAATCTGGGCTTACATGTGATCAAGCTTCCAGATCAGCTATCAGTGAGTGATGGCTTTGCTCAGTCTTTTCCCGGGCTGCTATCTGCCCGTTCAGAGACAAACCCTATTACCATGGTGCAGATAACTTCCATATAATCTCAAAGGCCACCAGTTCCAAATGCTTCATGCCCGTTGGCTGAGACCTGCTGACATCTTGAAAACTGGGGCTCTTCAAAAATCCTCCCCCTCCACTTTAAGGGGAGGCTTTTGAATCAACCGTGCTAAGAAGCAGCTACGTTAACACAACCGGTTACCATTGGCAGCACATGTAGCTGACATTCTCAACATGTGGGTATGAGAATAGACACCCCTGGTGCCAATCCCATTGCAGATGTATGTATATTACATATGTATACACACACACATGCATATGCCCTATACTTAGACGTTTATTCATGTGTATCACACCGTTGTGCCTTGCAGTTGGGATTTGAGACGGGCAGAATGTCAGTCTTCTGTGAGTAACAACAGGCTAAACACATTAATTTAGACATGGGTCACATTATTGTTTGTGGTTTTTTTTTTTTTTTTTTGAGCTGGAGTCTCACTCTTTTGCCCATGCTGGAGTGCAGTGGCATGCACATTCATGGGCACCCCAGGGTCAACCTGCTGGGCTCCGGTGATCCTTCCGCCTCAGCCTTCCAAGTAGCCAGAACTACAAGCGTGCGCTACCATGCCTGGCTATTGTTTATTTTATTGTAGAGACGTCTTGCCAAGTTGCCCGGGATGGTCTCGAATCTGCGGGCTCAGGCAATCCACACGCCTCGGCCTCCCAAAGTGCTGGGATTGCAGGCTGAATCACTGAGCCCAGCCGGGTCGCATTATTCTTAACAAGAAGTTTGCAGAAAAGCATACTAAGCCAACATCTTTAGTCTATTAATCTCTGGGTTAGTGAGAAACTGCAGTTTTTAGAACAGTCTCTCTAAAGGCCCAAATGATAATGCATTCCTGTAGAGCACACATGCCCGGCTATTCCTTTTTGTGGCCATTTGTGTGCATGAATTGACTTCTCTATTAGATGACACAATCTGAGATGGGGAAAAAGTGGTGTTGTTGCCACCTTAGCTGAGACTTCATTAATATAAGTGAGTGAATATCTACTTATTTGAAGAAAACTTGCTGCCTGATACATGTGGACTTTTGTAATCCACCGAGCAAATAAATAAACTTACCTAGCTCCTTTTTGCTTTCTCGAAAGACAGATACTAGCTTTAGCTACAACGTTCTTCCTTATCCAGCGGGGCTTATGTAGGCTCTGCTTAGAAATTTCAAATCAATTTAAGTAAATTTCTCCACTCGCCATCAAAGCTCCTCTGGCTTTGACAAAAATACTGTGATAAGAAATGATAAGTATTTTGTTGACACAAATATGCTTCCCATGGAAGGTGAGCACAGAATATTCAAAATGTCCAAAATGCCCTTCATTTGCTTAGCTTCTCCAAGCTCCTTCAGGAAGTCCAGAAAATATGATGACTGATTCTTGATATTAGACTCATGAGAGGCTTAGTTCTAAGGAGTCACCCTGAAATTTAAAGATGTGTCCCCAAGTAGATGGAGATTCATGAGTATAATTTAACACGGGCATATGATCTGAGGGTTTATTTGGAGTTTTGGCTTATATAATCTCATCTCCACTTAAGATATAAGAAAAACACACACAGGTATATGCACAACCTGTATATAAAGATTTTTTATTTTTATTTTTGGAATCAGTGTCTCACTCTGCTACCCAGGTTGGAATGCTGAGGCATTATCACGGCTCACAACTGCCTCTATCTCCTGGGCTCAGACAATCCTACCGCCTCAGCCTCCTGAGTAGCTGGGACTACAGGTATGAGCCACTATGCCTGGCTAATTTTTTCATTTTTATCTTTTGTAGACACAGGGTCGCGCTATGTTGCCTAGGCTGGTCTTGATCTCCTGGGCTCCAGAAATCCTTCTGCCTCGGCCTCCCAGAGTGCTGGGATTCCAGGCGTGAGACACTGCGTCCAGCAAGATTTATTTTTTATTTGTCCGTTTTTGAACTTCGAGGGTGACCCATGGTTCCAATCCCTAGACCCGGATTTTGTTGTTTTCCACCCAGACGCTTTGTGCTCTCAGAAACGTGTTGGACGGGCGCCTAGGTGGTTTTGCCCTGGACACTAGAGCCCTGAGCTAGGAAGCCTCCCAGTTGCAGCCGTTCAGACTCCTTGATCATTTTGCTGTCCTCCTCTGAAGGTTTGGTTCAATAGTAGAATGCTATCCTTTGTTTTGTTTCCTGCACCGTTTCCTCCGGGCAAAACTTGGCATTAGGCAGATCTGTTTTGGCCTCCATCCAGGTAATTTAGTAGCACAAGTTTCTCATTATAAAATGAGTTCACCTGTAGGATGGTCCCATGGTCTGGACACCGAGTCTGCATTATTATTATTAAGACACTGCTTCTGTACAACATATGTTTTCAGCATAGACTGTTAATTTTCCCGTATACATGCCTAGGAGAGGTTCCTAAGGGTTGCTGCTTTTTTGTTCTTGCTGGGAATTGAGAGAACAGCTAGCTAAATTTCCAGCTGTCCTCTTCACATTGCTATTTAAAATTAAAGATGACAAAGACCACAATTATAGAAACAAACTGCCAGGATGTCTGGTCCTACACTGGAGGAAGGGTCTTTTGTTTGCTCTGAATTCTGAAGCAAGCATTTCAACTTTGAGTCACTCTGAAGCTCTTATGGTACATTTCACTGTTCCTTTTGTCTTAAAGAAGGTTTGGGTTACCTCAGCCCATTTGTATCTTAGCATACTCCTTTAAAGCTGATCCTTTCTTGGGTTAAAAGAGAAAGATAACACACTGGGGTCACTCTGCAAATGTTTTGCATTAGTGCAGAAATCGCCTTCTTGTACTGAGATGTTTAAGCACCTACAAAGTTGTCGCCAGCCACCTGGGCTGCCGGGAACACTAAATCAATCTGTTGTAAGCACAAAGCCAAGTAATTTATCTGTCAGGTAGTATTTCATTTAAAGCATATTTCTGTGCAAAATGAAATACGTGAAATCATCCATTTCTGTACCCGAGTCTGGCGGTTCTCATTATTTCACAGATAAAATTGTCTTCTTAATGGAACAAGAAGGTCTTTGGGCACATGGGTCTTGGACTTTGGGAAGGAGTTTCTATTTGCATTATGCAAATATCCAGCACCTGTTGGGATAAGTAGCAGGATCTCCTTTGCTTGTTGTGTCTCTTCCAACCTACCTTTGAGCGTCACTCAGTTGAATACTGGCACCAGGTCAGTTGAGGTTTTCCATGATGACTTCATGACAAAGTATCCGTCGCTTATCCAATTTGATGCAGTTAGAAGCCAGAGCTCTATTTCATATCCTTATACTGGGGGCTGAGCAAGCTTTATGAAGCTTGAGTTTAATCTCCTTCTCAGATTTATGTTCCTCAACTCTCCCAATGTAGAAGCATCTTCTGGCATCCCCTCGTTTGCCACTGTCAGACAGCGATTTGCATTACGGGAAGTATGCGTGCATTGTGTGTCGTGTGTATACCTCTTCTGTTTAATTATTTCATTTTTCAATCGTGAGAGTCAAGCAGGAGTTGTATGAAAAATGACTGGCTTTCTCATACCATTTTTGTATTTTTCTTTTCCTCTAAATAAACGAATTGTTCCTCAGTTGTTACATTTAATGTGGGGATCCCAGACTGATATCGCTTCTCCAGACCCGCGACCTGATTAATGACATGCCACCTCGGCCGAATGTATGCTCTTGTTCACCTGGCAAAACGCAGTTTGCTCTTCCTCTACAAACAGAAAGGAAATGTGCAGGAATCAGGTTTCTCATACCCGAGTGTGCCAGGGGGTAACAGAAAAGGCTGTGAAATATGTTTTAGAAAGGACTGCATGGGAAGAGAAAAGTGCTTCTGTAGATTTGAAAATATTATGACTGAGACCAAGTGTATCCTGTATCCTACTGGGTTAGTTTTCACAGGAGCTGTAACTTCTCCAAAATGTATGTATTTCTTCTCTGAGATGTTCCACGTGCTAGGATGTTTGAGGATCTACCTACAAAGGTGAGTGGCCATCACTTCTCTGCTTTGTATTTCTGCCTCTTCCTCTTTCTACCCCACCATGGGCCAGCCAAGACCACTGCAGCTGGAGGCTGAGGTGAGTAGATTGCCTAAGTCCGCGGGTTCGAGACCCACCTGGGCAACTTGGTGAGACCTCATCTCTACAATAAATCAAAAATTAGCCAGGCATGGTAGCGCGCGCCTATAGTTCCACCTACTTGGAAGGCTGTGGCGGAAGGATCGCCAGAGCCTAGTAGGTCGAGGCTGCGGTGGCCGGGAGCGGCCACTGCACTCTAGTCTGGGTGACAGAGTGAGACTCTAACTCAAAAAAAAAAAAAAAAAAAGAATCTGGAGGTTACCACGTCTTACCGCCTGCCTGTATGATTAGGGAGGATTTCATACAGACTGATGCTAAATTCCCATTCTTTGCATGCTTTTGCAGTGTGTAAGGTTGGCTAACTCTGAGGTGAGATTTTAGAACTGCAGAATATAGCCTTGCCCAAAACAATCTAATCGTTCCAGTCCCCCATTTGATGGGTTTGATGACAAGGACACTCAAAAACTGCTCAGAGTCCTAAGTGCCTTGAGAAAGCAAAGTAGTGGAGCAAAGAACAGAGGCTGATCCAGATGCATAGCTGGGGATCCTGGCTCTTCTTGACATGGTGGTGCCGTTGCTGGGTGAAGGGAAAAGCAATTTATTTTCTCTTTCCAGCTCTTCCTGCTTGGTTTTCTGCAAACCTTTGCTTCAAGGGCTATTCGTTGATGTTTCTCCACAGCAGTTGGGTCACCATCCACCTCATGCAATGTATGGACCTCACACTCCCCTGGACAAAGCTTGGGTGACAAAGCTTGGGTGGCTTCCTCTGCCTTTCAGCCGTGAGGAGTTTGTCCTCATACTCTCCCAGCCTGCCTATCATCTTCCTCCCCTGCCTCACCACTTAACCCTAAATCTCCGCCATTCTTTCCGCCAAAATCTCCCTTCTAAGATGCTCAGATACTCCACCCTGGAGCTCACCTCTCTGTGTTTGTACTTGTACACAGCCGTGGCCTCTGTTGGGGAGCATTCCTGTCCCTATCTGCACGTGATGTCCTCTTCTATGCCTGCCAACCTCATCTTAACATTGCCTAACCCTTGGACCTCCTATAGAGGCCAGTGGCTCCGTGGCCCAGTTGTCAACCTTTTGCCATCTTCAGCGTCACGGGATGTAGAGGCCCCCTCTCCTGGCCTGGCTGACTCCCTGGGCACACACCCCCCATTCTTGCATGGATATGTCGGTGTGTCTCTTGCATTTCTTTTGACCCTGAGAGAAACCTTGGCAGGCATTGGTTCTCTCGGTTCCTCAACTTCTGTTTGCTCAGCACCAACCGTGTACCAGGCATGATTCTGAGTGGCGGGATATGGCATGAGCAGGCCGTGAAACTCAAGTTCTACTGTGAGAGTGCTGAGGGCTCTGCCGCTCCAGATGTCGTTTTCAGAATTGCATCCAGAGTTACTCTTGGCTTTGCCATAGCTCCTGAGGCCAGACCCCAGCCTGCTGCCTTGAACCTAAATCCCAAGTTGTGAGGCAGAATTGCAGACCATGTGTGTCATGGGTACATGCCCATCCTTGTGCTGCCAGAGTGCAGGAATGGGGGTGGATGGTTTGGGGGAAGTATTCCAGGTTGGAGCAGGTACTGGGCATGGAACACGGGCTTTCCCTGGGCAAACATTCTACACGAGTATTAGAGCCATCGCCAGGGCTGGGCCCGAGATTGGGTTGCACAGCCTCTGTGAACCTGGTTTGACAGTTCACAAGGTACTTGCCATTCCCTCTTTGGGTCCTGGGTGGGAGGGTGTGTGAGTGTTCCAAGGCCTGGGGAGATCTTGGGGCCATGCATCTGATCAGCATGTGCTCTTCTGGGAGCCCAATTCTCTTGGTAGATTGATTAAAGCCACCTGTGACCGCTCCCTACTAGAGGACATAGGAATTGTCCTCATTCCCTTTTATTAGAGTGACAGTTCCCCAGTGGGATGAGGTATCTTGTTGTCAGACACCTCCTGCTGTGGAGTGACATGGCAGGAAGACTAAATCCGGGGAACTGTGCTCTTAGCATTGGGAAAACTCAGATCAGGAAGCTGGCTCTCAGGTTGGCAGGGGCTGGGGGTGACATTATCATGCTAAACAGTGTATTCTTCCTGTTTTTCAAATGGTCCCTTTTTGTGGGGAAAGTAGCGCTCTGAGTGAAAAGTTTATGGTCACCGCAGTTCATGGAGTTCAAACGTGAAGCACATCCTTGTGGAGAGGCCACGTTAAGTCTACATTTAGTCGAATTAGCCAGGTGGTTATGAGAGGTCAAAACTGTGTTTTCGTAATCTACAGAATCTGATCCAGTCAGTAATTGCAGGCGTTTCAAGTTTTCAGGCGACCGTAACTGGATTCAGGTGACGTGTTCGCATGTACTTGTTGGTCTCCCTACACAATTCTTTTGTGGGTGGCGGCACCAGATTTTCTGAAATTTAGAGAGAGGATCCTATGAGGAACATTTCCTGGAGGACTTCTCCAGTTCTCTGTCTCTCTTGGAACCTGTACACTGTGCTGCTGGGAGAAATGTGGACGCTTTTATCCAAAGGGTAACTCTGAGGCAGAAAGAGAAGGAAGTGTGGTGCAGTCTCAGAGACGTGGCGTGTTCCGGTACCGTGGCTCAGCGACAAGAAACCTCCCTACCTTCCAGCAACACAAAACACAGCTCTGCACCACATGCCCGCCACGTTCCCCGACAACAAGGTGATTCCCCAAGGCTCATTTAGCGGGAAACAGCAGAATCAGGCTGACCCTGTCCACCCTGGGAGCACAGGCCGGGAGGCTCGCTCTTTGGTCTGCATTCCCAGGTAATGTCCTCGAAACGGTGGCAAGGCCACTCATTGGAACTGACACTCCATGATGGGCTCAAGCAAACACGGGCCTGGCTGGCCTCCCAGAGCCCTGGGTTGGGGGTGACCCAACCCGGTAATCGTTTGATTGGAACAATCAGCTCATTTCCCATAGGTCATGGGATCTCAGCAGGCTCCAAATCAGAAGGGACGGGGCCTCATTGCCTGATTAATGCCGCGGCCCCAGCTGAGCTCAAGGATGTGTGTTGTAAAGTGCCGTTTCCCCGCCGTTCATGGCTGGAACACAGAAGTCGGGTGATGCCTCCAGGAAGTTCCGCACACTGTAGCCCCCAAAGTGTGCGATGGTCCACAGAAGGCCACGTCCCTGCATAGGTGAGGTGGGGACCAGCCTCAGCAGCTCCCAGGCTCATGACCCAGCCTTCTGTAGTGCCAGGGAGGGCCAGTGTGTAGGTGGTGTTGGGAAGAGGATGTGTATTAGTTGGCTCTGGCTGCCGTAACAAAGTACCACATGCTGGGGAGCTTAAACAATAGAATTTTAATGTGTCACAGTTCTGGAAGCCAGAAGTCTGCAATCAAGGTGTGGGGAGAGCTTCTCTCTCACTGAAGGATCTAGGGAAGATCTCTCCTGTCTTTCTCCCCATCTCTGGAGACCTTAGGTGTCCCTGGGCTATAGCTGCATCTCTACAATCCCTCCATATTTATGTGGCATTTTCCCTCCGTCTTCCCATCATCTTCTTTTCCTGTGTGTCTGTCCCTGTGTCCAAATTTCTCCCTTTTGTAAGAATGCCAGCACACTGGATTAGAGTTCATTCTAATGTTCTCTTTTTAGCTCAATGACTTTTGTAAAGATTATCTTCCCAAATAACGTTCCGTTCTGAGATACTGGGTGTTGGACTGTGAGGAGACACAACTCAAACCCTATCAGGAACTATAGTGACTCCATGTTGTTTTTAGGAGACCCATTGCTCTGGACAAAAACCCCAGTGCCATGGTGTGCGTGGATGGCCTCACCGGCAACTGCTACACCTCTGCTGCTTCCTCACAGAGGATGGTGACACAAACAGCTTCCCTGATGCTTAGACCTATTCTCTGGTCAAATGGGATTCCATCCTACATACAACAAACCGTCCTCAGAACCTTCTGACTGATTCTGGCACCAAGAATGAGAAGCCTCCCAGAGCCTTGGCATTTTCTCCATTAACTATTGTTCTGAGTATTGGCTTTCCAGATGCCTCTTCAGTGACCACGGGAGATGGCCCTAACCTAGGGGAATGTAGTGGACGTGACCCGGGATATATTGTAAAGAGAAAGGAAGCGACACCCAGAGTGAGGTCAGCAGGGCCTGACCTCTCAGGAGCAGCTCTGGAGAGGGCCCAGGGTGCCATCCAATGTGATGGCGGTCACAATCTACACCTTGTCACAGCCCGCGTGGATCCTCGACTCAAAGGCATCGCCTGGATTTCACCTCTTGCTTGCGAATGACCAGGAATAACTCCAGGTTTCTGCTTGGAAAACTTTGCCCACAGCACTTGGGAAGTTCCAGTGAGAGATAAAAGCCAGGGCATCATGAGGTGTGGAAGAAGACAGATAGTGGGCAAGCGGACTCCTGTCAACAGTTGCAGGAAGGTGGCCCGGCCGCCCACAGCTTGCTCCTTTACCTGGCTTCTGCCTCCTTGCTCCGTGAAGTTTTTTTTTTTTTTTTGAGTTGGAGTCTCA
>NW_007252247.1:944034-944878 GCF_000164805.1 Carlito syrichta | reverse complement strand
CCCTCGGCCTCCCAAAGGCGTGGAATTACAGGCTGAGCCACCGAGCCCGGCTTGTCACCATTGTCAAAGGGCTAACGATCCACTTCAGCACTAGATTACCATGGCGAGCCTGCCATCCCCCAGGTGGAGGACAGAGGTACCAACAACTACTTGATGTGGCAGCAAGAAAATCCGGTTCTGAGTGTTTTGTTTCGGTTTTTTTTAGCTCAGGTTTTTGACCTGCTAAGACTCCTCGGCACGTACATCATTGAAAGGATGGCAGAAGTCTGTATTGTTCTGCTGTGCATAAACCTGAATGAAATTAGTAGTGATTATAACCAAATGTGCTCTGGATTTGTATTCAAGGGAGACGCCGTTGCTGCTGACACAAGATGTACTCGCAAGTTTTAGAGAGGAACACATCAACAGATTCCTTGGAAGACACAGGAATTTGGACTGCCTGTCCAAATCATCAAGTAGAGGGAGGAAGGTGCAGATAGAAGGTCTCTGGCGATTTTCCTTTTTTGATATGGGCTCCAGGGTCAGTTTTGTTTTCTGGCATAGATATGGGTCAGCATGTTAAGTTCCTGGCTGTGCTCTGTCATTAATAGCACAAATATGCCGGGCTTGGTGGCTCAGCCTATAATCCCGCGCCTTGGGAGGCTGAGGTGAGTGGATTGCCTGAGCCCGTGGGTTCGAGACCCACCTGGGCAACTTGGCAGGACTTCATCTCTATAATAAATCAAAAAATTAGCCAGGTATGGTAGCGCATGCCTGTAGTTTCAGCTACTTGGAAGACTGAGGTGGAAGGATCACCAGAGCCCAGCAGGTCGAGGCTGGGGTGGCCGGGAGCGGCCACTGCACT
>NW_007252247.1:924031-943964 GCF_000164805.1 Carlito syrichta | reverse complement strand
ACCCCAAAACAAAAAAAAAAAAAAAAAAAGAGCACAGATACGACCTACCAGCGGCATGCAACTTTCCCAGGCTGGACCCCTGGAAGAAGAAGCCCCCTTGAATCTTAAGACTGCATAAGTTTACGTATCTCGGTGAGTTCCCTTCTGAAAATGCACTGCTCTGGCAGGAGTAAAAATGTGAGTTGCTTTCCTAGATTTCAGAGATTTGGATAGGAGATGGGCTCAAATTATTGCCAAGAAGATTCTGTTGCAAGGTTTTGAAAATCCTCCGTGATGATGAGGTTCTGGAACAAACCTCATTTGTGGTCAAAGCAGGCACGAGGCCTTTGCATCCCTGGCCACCCACCCTAGTGACATCATTCTTGGGGGGAATGAGGGGGGCATGTGGGGTGAGCCAGACCATGAGGGTGCAGTACCCCACAGTGTCACGCACAGTGAATGGAAGAGGCGTCAATTAGAACGTCCTTCCTGGGAGACGGTGGAGGCCAAGGGATGGATTTTTAGCTCAGGTCACCTTGAAGTAGCAGCAGGAGATGGGGAAATCACCTGTGGCGATGAAGGCCTGTCCTTGGGGTGCCCTGTCCCTCTTCATGGTTTTATTCTGACCGGCTTCCTCCCATGGCTTTTGACTCCACGCTTTCTGCACACCTCCAAGGCCTCTGTCCCCTGCAGAGTCCCCAGATGGTGACGTCTAGCGGAAGTTCTACTGACCTGCAAATCATTTACTGATGCCACGGTGCCCCTTTCTAGGCTGATCTGCAGCAGGGCCACAGTTGTGTCCAGCTTACATCCTTCAACCCCGACCTTATCTGCATCCTCAGATTTCCTGAACCTTCTTTGTGGAATGCACTAGAAACCCTCTCAGGCCAGAGGAAAACCGCAGCCCATCAGGCCCTGGCGGATTTCTCCAGGGTTGTTTTCTCCCAATATCGTATCATACTCTCTCACACACCCCTTCTACCTCAGCTCGGCCTCTGGAGAGGGCATGGTGCTACAAGTCAGAGGTCTTTCCTGGCTTCTTCTTGCCCAGAGCTTGCAGACTTGAGGAATTTCTGAAGGCTTGTGGGTGGCTGTGGCATACCGCCCTAGAGAGCAAGTCTGAAGGAAACTAAAATACTTTACCCCCAAATATACTTCTCTGATGTATTTCAAGAGGGCTATTCAGAATGACTGGAAATATAAGAATAGCTGAAAAAGCCGGGAGCATTGGCTCACGCCTATAATCCCTACATTTTGGGAGGCAGAGGTGAGAGGATTGCCCGAGCCCAGGGGTTGGAGACCAACCCGGTCAACTTGGTGAGACCTCGTCGCTACGATAAATAAAAATATTATTCAAGACCTGCCTGGGCAGCGAGACCTCATCTCTACAAGAAATCAAAAAATCAGCCGGGCGTGGTAGCGCGCGCCTGTAATTCCGGCTACTCGGAAGGCCGAGGTGGAAGGCTCGCCGGAGCCCAGCAGGTCGAGGCTGCGGTGGCCGGGAGCGGCCGCTGCATTCCAGTCTGGGCGACCGAGTGAGACTCCAACTCAAAAAATAAAAAATAAAAAATATTAGCCAGGTGTGATGGTGTGTACCCGTGGTTCCAGCTACTTGGAAGCCTGAGGTGGAAGGATCGCCTGAGCCCAGCAGGTCAAGGCTGCAGTGGCTGTGATTGTGCCACTGTCCTCCAGCCTGGGTAACAGAGTCAGACTCCAACTCCAAAAAAAAAAAAAAAAAAAGCAACAAGCTGTCTTTTGCAGGGGAGATTTGTATCTGTAGACAAAATCTGCAATCATTTTGTCACTGGAAAGATCCACCGAGAGCCTAACGCCTTTAACGGTCTGAAAGGAACATTTCCTGCCCATTCTCCCCCAGGGCTGCACCTGTGAGGTTTCATCTACAGAGAAGACTCCCCTCTGCTAGCCAGGTCACCTCTTCTCTAGCTCACCTAACCTATCTTGCTGCCAAAACCTGATTTACCACCTACATTGCCGTGATCCAAGTCTCCATTCTTTCTGTAACCGCTTTTCACTGCGCCAAACAGTTTTGAACTGTTGGAACAGTTTTGGGGTCACCCTTTGTATATGTCTCGAGTTCCCTCTCTCTCTGTCTCCATCTACTTGTATCTACACCCGTGTTTTGATCTATCTGTAGCTATGTCCACATTTCTCTCTCTCTCTGTCTCTCTCTCTATATATATTATAATGTATAACTATATTACCTCTCCGTGGCTATGTTTATGCATATGTCTCTGCCAATGTCTCTATCCAGACCATATCCATCTACAATTATATATATCTATTTTTAATATACCTGTATATATCTGTATCCATTTTTCTATAACTATATCTACCTATATATCTTTTTATTTATTTATTTTAACTTTTTAAAGATGTAGTGTACAATTCAGGGTTAGTTTTACAGATGTTCATTATGCAAGTACCCTTGTTGATGAGGTGTGCCTCTCCCCGGCAGTTTCCCATTGCTGGCAATCCCATCTCCCCTGACAGTTTCTCACTACTTTCAATCCCTTTCTTATAGCACTGTGATAATTGTTGAAGGTCCGCTTATGAGTGAGAACATGTGGTATTCAGTACTTTGTTTCTGTGATAGATCACTGAGTATTATAGACTCTAAGTCTATCCAAGGTACTGTGAAGTTCGTAATTTTGTCCTTTATGGCTGCACAATACTCCACTGGGTATATGTATCATATTTTTTTCATCCAGTCCTCATTTAATGGTCAGCACTGCTGATTTCATGTTTTTTGCTATTGTGAATAATGCTGCAATAAACATGTGTGTGTAGGTATCCTTTTCATAGAGTGATCTGAGTTCCTCTGGGTATATTCCCATAAGGGGGATTGCAGGGTCATATGGAAGGTCGATTTTTAGATCTTTCAGGAACCGCCAAACTGTTTTCCAGTGAGGTTGTACTAGTTTACAATCCCACCAACAGTGTAGAAATGTTCCTTGTCACCACATCTTCTCCGGCATCTGTTGTTTTTTGAGTTAATGATGATGGCCATCCTGATTGGAGTTAAGTGGCATCTCAATGTGGTTTTAATTTGCATTTCTTTGAGGACTCGTGAGGCTGAGCATTTTTTCATGCGTCTGATGGCTGCTCATATGTCTTCTTTTGAGAAGTGTCTATTCATATCTTTTGCCCACTTTGTAACGGGGCTGTTTGTTTTTTTTCTTTTCGGCACATTTGAGTTCCTTGTAGATCCTAGATGTTAGGCCTTTGTCAGACAGACAGTTGGCAGATATTTTTGCCCATTCTGTGGGCTGTCTTCCCGCTCTCTTGATGGTTTCTTTGGCTTTGCAGAAGTTTGTCAGTTTGATGAGGTCCCACTTGCCAATCTTATCTCTTATGGCATGGGCACTTGGGGTTTTGATCAGGAATCGGTTGCCAATTCCAATTTCCATAAGCGTTTCTCCTGCATTTTCTAAGAATCTTATAGTTTGAGGTTTTACGGTTAGGTCTTTGATCTATTTAGAGTTGATTTTTGTGTGTGGTGATAGGCAGGGGTCGTGTTTTAATCTTCTGCATGTGGTCAGCCAGTTTTTCCAGCATATATCTTTTTAAAAGTCTCACTATACACGTCTAATGACATAGCTATCCTTGAAGCCTGAGACCGGGAGTTAGGAGTCACCACCACACCCATTGCCTGAGGCAGCAAGCTTATCCCCTTGCCTTTTCTCTGACTCTCCCACTTCTTGTTTCAGAACAGTATACTTAAACTACTTGTGACCATGGGAAATGTGTAGAGTAACTCTTGCTCTTTGCCTCTGGAGCTACTTTTTGTTCTACAAAAAAGGCACAGGACTGATTTCCTAATGCACAAACTTCTGGGTGACCTTTATATTTTGTTGTACAGTCTCTGTGACTTTTGTTACCTGCAGTTTATTTTAGAGCATTTCTCTAGTTTAAAAACTTACCAGAACACTACAAATAGCTCTGGAAATCTGGAGTTTTTCATAACAAACTGTGCCATATAACATTGTTTCAATTCTCTCTGTGAAATGAGACATGCACACATGGCGTTCCCCACCCTCCATATCTGGGGTTATAGGCTGTGTATGAAGTCACTCAGATGCTACTCGGCCACTTGGACTCACAGTGCATCCCAGGGCTTAACTGAATTCATTCCAGAAACCAATAGCTTACTCCCTTCACAAAAGACCTTCCCGGGTCATTGTGAATCGCCACAAAAACTGATGCTAAGCTCCTTTTTCTAACGTGTGACCTTGTCATTGGGTGAAGCAAAATGTTGGAAGAGCTTACTAGTAAATTGCCCGTGAGTGAAGCCCACTTCTTCCTCTCCAAGATGGCATCCTTTGTGCTCCACTGATGGTAGAGATGGCAGAAGTGTCCACGGTGTGGACAGAGCCTTAGGAAGAGTTGCCACTGCTCCAGTAAACCCTGCCCATAAGTGTCAGCTCTCTTCTATCTGATGAAGAGGGTGGGTCCTAATGGACTGGAGAAAGTACATGTGGAGGAACGTGCAGGGGGCTGGGGAGAAGGAGCTTTCACATTAGACACAAAGGCTTTCCCTTGGGGAGAAAAAAGTGACATTTTAAAAGTGTGATTTCTTCATAAAATAGTCAGAAGCCCTGTGAAATTTGGCCATTCTTTCTGCAGAAGAACCTTGGCTATCTGGCTCTCCAGAAGGGTTGCTCATTATAACTAGCCTGGAGAAAAGGTCATGTCCATCACCTGCATCTGGCTTCATGAAATCATGCCCCACGGGCATTGCACATGCTTCCTTGGCTTCATGAAAGCATGCTCCTCTGTGAAACGTGGGCATTGCATGTGATTCCCTGGCTTCCAGAAATCACTCTTCTCTATGATACATGAGCATTGCATGTGCTTCCTTGTCAATATCTCTGTCCAGGAGTGGCCCTTAGATTCTCAGACTCAAGACATTGAGTCAAATATGAACCCACTGAGAAGATTCACAGGGTGAAGAGAAGGATCACATGCTACCAAAAGGCTGTGTGGCATCTGGAGAGAACTGCCACCTGCCTGTGAGCTTCCTGTGAGGGTGACTCCTGAGAGCTCCTTGTACAGTGAGAAACCTGGAAGCCCTATGTGCACAGTGCGACCTTGATAGATAGTGTCCCACCTGTGCATCTTAGCTTCCAATAAAATGGTCTTGAAAGGGATGCTGGGAGCTGGATCATTAGGAAATTGCAAGAGCTTGGAAAGAAGATTTCTTTTCCATAAAGCAATCACTGTCTCATACTAGCCATGTCCCAAGGTTCAGTCACTTACGGGTGTCAAATAACACTGATGAAGTGGCCTTCTCAATCTGCCATGAATCACTGGACAAAGACTTCCTATTTAGCTTGCATCGTCTGGGCCACAGGAGGTTGCAGAAATACGTGCATGCCATCATTGCTGCGAACAGAAATGACATACTGTGGACTTGGGGCCATCGCCAAACTGCGTTAGAGGTGGTGAGCTTTGTAGGTGTTTATGCAGCGAATCAGAAGCCCGCCCAAAAGGAGAAAACATAGAAACTTAGGAGGAGGAAGTTAGAAGTCACAGACAAGAAAAAGTGAACTACAGAATACCACACCCATCCGCCCTGGGTCAGGTTTTTCATTTTTTTTTTTTTTGAGTTGGAGTCTCCCTCTGTCGCCCAGACTGGAGTGCAGTGGCCGCTCCCGGCCACCGCAGCCTCGACCTGCTGGGCTCTGGTGATCCTTCCGGCTCAGCCTTCCGAGTAGCCGGAATAACAGGCATGCACTACCACGCCCAGCTAACTTTTTTTTTATTTATTGTAGCGATGAGGTCTCGCTGCCCAGGCGGGTCTCGAACCCGTGGGCTCAGGCAATCCACTCACCTCAGCCTCCCAAAGGCGCAGGATGACAGGCTGAGCCACCGAGCCCAGCTAGGTGTTTCATCCATCTTCTTCCTCCCTCCTGTCCACAGTCATGCTACGGTCACAGCACTTCGCAGCTGTCACGACAGAGACAAAGGAACCCTTTTCTCACTGATATCAACTTCCAAATTTTAGGGATATGTCCCAAACATCCCTACCTTTCCTTCAGCAGTGGGGACTTAAATGACCACAGTTTTTCTCAAACGTACTCATAATGAAATCATCAAAACCAAGCTCCTGTGAGAGACAGAACTGGACTTAAACACCTTCTTTCACAGTTTACCAGCTACGTGTCTTTGGGTGAATTTCTTCAGTACCCTCAGTCTGCCTCATCTGCAAATGGTCATCACACTACTACATTATCTCTTCTAAAATGACTTCAATCAGCAGTATATTTTAAAATTAATGTGCGTATTAAATGCGGTATTATTTGGTTTTGCCAGAAGATGTTGTCAATTATAAGACAGATCCCAATTTCAGAAATGTTAAAATGAGGCAAAGTGCTTAACTAAGACTTGGAGGAACTACTTAGCTTCTACCTTGGCTTAACTGAGCCAAGGGCTCTAAGGCATTTGACACTGAGCTTGGCATGTGGCGAGGGCTCGGTGAGTGAGGGCCGCTCTTATTGTTATTCTAGGGATAATTAGGAAGGATGTAATTATGACATTACAATAAGCTGGGCTGTATCTCAGTTAGAAATTCACACAGTGAGCTATTACACTATGGAAACACCTCAATGAGACCCCCTTATGTTGCCTATTTCAGAGGGTACCCTAAAATGTCACCAAAGCCAGAGCTGAGTTTTGCAAGGAAATTATTGAATTTGAAAACGTGTGTTCTTAGATTCATTTTCTAGACGCCGAGTGGATCTAGCAGCTTGTCAGCTATAACAACGGTTAAAATATCTTTTGCTGGCATTTAATTAAAATTGGCCACGAGGTGTGTACTCACAAACGTTGGCGAAGTGTGTCGTCTTTCCGGGGTGTCTCCCAGTCATTGGCTTAAGTCAGAAGGGGTCCGTGCCACGGAATCTTCTGGGACCAGGCCAACCCTGAAAACATGTTTTTCGTGACCCGTTCCGGCGTTCTCTGCTGGCAAGGCCGCAGATACAAAGACAGGGCTTGAGAACAGACTGCGCCTGCCAAATGGCTTCCCCTCCGTGCCACTGCACGTTTCCAGGGCCAAATGGGCCTCAGAACAGGCCTGAAAATCTGCGAGTCTGAACCTGGAAGCCGCGCAGTCCTGGGAAAAGAAGTGAATCCGCCTGTTTACCCGACAGGCCCAGGGCGCGCCCACACTCCCCAGGTCCTGGCTCTTTCCAAAGCGCCTGCAGACCTCGGCCTGCGTCGGGTGCAACTCCAGACCTTCTGGAAAACCTGCCTTGGAAGGCCTTTCATGCACCTCTCAGCTCAAAGAACAGGGACCCAGCGCTTCACACTTACAACCAAGACAAGCACGCATGTGGGATCTCAGTGTGCTGAAATCCCACGGGGGGTAAAAATGGCTATTAAAATGGGATTGTCACGGACTGTGGATTTTTAGAAAACACCCGATTCTGATCACAATGAGAACCAAGATGCCAATGATGATGATTCTGTCAATTAGGGAGCTCCGTTTCCCTTACGTTTCAGACCTAAAATAATCTTTGTTTCAAGATGCCGCCGTAGAAACCTAGAAAATAATAAAGGTATTTTGCGAAAAACTCCTTAGTCTGTAGGATGAACCTGAAGCACTGACAAGGATAGCTCGAGGCTTATTTTTAGATCCTCTGGAGAGGGAATGTGTGTGAGAGGGAGCCAGAGAGGATGGGCAGGAGAGAGAACGATTTAAATCATAATAACTTCATAAAACAGAGTTTTCTTGTAATATTCTTTGGTAATGTTGAGCCGAAAATAGATTTACAATCAAAATGGGCTTAATCTGATATTAAAGAATTCTCTTAAAATCCCCCAAACAATTGAGATTTCCTTTCCCTTTGGTTTGTTTTGCGTTAGCTCCTCCAAGAGGCTGCGGATGTAAAGAAATATATTGACATTAATTAAAGTGAACTCCGTGTTGCTTAGGTGGGGACAGTTTCAGCTTCGAATTATCTACTGCAAATAAGCCACCTCAGCCTCATTCACTGAGAGGATGCCTTGTTCCCCAAGTGGCTCGAGTTGGGGCCTTTTGACACCACCTCCCAGAGCATAGATGTTCCCGCAGCTGGTCTCTATTTCTGAGTCCAGACCCGGAGCGTTCAAAAGGGTTAAAAATCAAGGTCATCCCTGAGAGAGTCGCACCCAGACAGACCCTAGAGCTCTGGCCTAATCCCCGAATTCCTCAGGTCGAAAGTTGGAAGCTGGTAGATTTTTAGGGGAAAAAATCCCACCAGGACCCACACCCTTTCCAGCCCTTCAGAAAGATGGCCGTGGCGTTTTTCACGCAGTAAAAGTGCATAATTTTTACTTGGCTTTTTGTCCTCACGAAGACGCTTTCATATGGGGGGGGTGTGCACATCTATTTCACAGCACATCCATTAATTCAGTTGATGAGGTCCAATAAAAATTCTTAATTAAAACTAATTGTATTAATGATAATATCATAATCAGAGCCATAATTCCTATTTTCCCATATAAAATCCTTTGATTTTGAAACAAATCACCACACAGTTCTCATTTACCTTCTTATTGACCAAATTAATCAAATAGGAGAGGAGATTTTAAAGGAAGACCACCGTGCTGCTGACTGTTTCCTTCACGACCAGCAGCCTGTGAGAAGCTCCCAACACGGACAGAAGCAGGACAGACAAGAGCACAGTCTCTGCACGTGACCTCTAGCCATGCAGGCAGGGCAGAGCCCAGCCTGTGCCACTTGGTTCACACCACAGTAGTTCCTGCTAAGTCCCCACCAAACTCACAAGCACGGCAGTGTGTTTTCTAGGGCCACTTCTGTCTTCACAACCAGACTATGGCATCGGACACAGACAAGAAATCACCGTGATTGTTCAAATAGAGCCATGGGCACATGGTTAGAAAACCTTACCTGTCCAGTGTGCTCCAGGGGCCCGTTGCCACAGCCCACACATTCTCTCAGGAACACACGGGGACTTTGCAGGAGCAAATATACACAGGGCCCTGTATGAGTCTGTTGTCTGTTGCGTTTAACAGCATGCTTGAAACTGGGTCATTTATAAAGGAAATAAATGTATCTGGTACCTTTCTGGAAGCTAAGAAGTCCAAAGTCAAGGGGCCACACCTAGTGAGGGGCTTCTTGCAGAGTCTGGGGCAACACATGGCAAGGGAGCTGAGCATGCTAGCTTGCTAGCTTGGGTCTGTCTTCCTCCACCAGGCCGCCTCCCAGGACAGCCCACTCATCCATGAATGGAGGACTCTGATCTCATGACCCAATCACCTCTTAGAGGCCCACCTCTTTATGTTGTCACCTTGGGGATTAAGCTTCAGCATCAGTTTCGAGGGCTCTCTCAACCAGAACTGTTGGTGGCCGAGATTGTCCCACATGGGGCCCTCAGGGATGGCTGAGAGGTGAAATGTCTCTGAGTTCTCAGAGGTGCTCTCAGTCCTAGGATATTGCAGTCCCACGAGCCATGTCTGTTCCAGAGGCTTTCGAGGTAAATGATGACTTCAGAGGAGTGTCACGCATGGTTGATGACCTGAAAAGCAAAAGACAACAGGGAGATAAATGAAAAACTATATATACTAGCAACGCTGAACTTTTTTAACTGTAATGAGTTTCATGTATATATATCTTGATCGTTGAAGTCTAGGAATAAACTCAAGACCCAATTCTTACTCATTCAAAGATCCTGAGTTTTCAAACTGCATATCGCTGGCTGTCGCGGCAGGATTCTGAGAGACCTCCCATTCGAGGATGGCTGCCTCATGACTGCTGGACTCTTGGCACTTGCCCCAGCACTTTATAAAATTTGGCAGGTGGTGGTGGAGAACAGTTTGCTCCGAGTGCCTTTGGACGCCACGTTCTGTCCCGGAGGACCTGTGGGTGGAGTAGAGGGAAGGAAATCTGGTTGTTCATAACATGTTGACTCTTCCCTTTTGGATCTTGGCAAAGGATCTCACATGGCAGATGCATCTGCGGTGGGTTGAACTGTATCCCCCACTCCCCCAAAAACATGTCCATCTAGAACTTGTAAATGTGACCTTATTGGGGAAAGGGTTTTTTTTGCTGATTTAAGTAAGTTAAGGATCTTGAAATGAGCTCTTGCTGGATTTAGGGGAAGCCCTAAACTCATTGCTAAGGTTCCTTATAAGAACAGAATAAGACCAAGGGACAAGCAGAGAGGATGGCCTTTTGAAGACAGAGGCAGGCACTGGAGTGATATATCTAAAAACCAAGACGCACTGGGGTTTGCTGGCCACCACCAGAAGGACGGAGAGAGGTAGGGAACAGATTCCGCCTCAGCGTCCAGAGGGAATTAGCCCCAATGGCACCTTAATTTTGTACTTCCGACCTCCAGAACCATCCAAAGATAAGCATCTATTGTTTTATGCAACCAAGTTTGTGGTAACTTATCACAACAGCCCTAGGAAACTAATGCAGTGTTTATAATAAATACGTTGTTTGTACTTGGTGTTTCAGCTACCTCTGCCTTTGTAGAAATGTTATGCAAATGCCATTATGTCCTTCCTCATACTTTTCTGTTAGTTTCACGCACCTACAGCCTGGATTCATTTCAATGGGTAGATTTTCATTGGCCAAAGGGTGCCTCTGTGCTGCACAGTTTGTTTACAATACCCCAGACCTCAAGGGCTCCCTCCATCTGTCATCTGCCTTGGGTCAGCCTCCCAGAGGAGGAGCCTGAGGCAGAGATGTGGATGCATGTGGCTAAACGAGCGAATGTACGTCAGGGAGCATCTAACAGGAACAAGGTGAGGAAGACAGGAAAGGAGAGGCTCTGTGCAAGGATGTGGTCTCAGCCCAAGCCCATCCTTGGCCTGAACCAGAGGGGAGGTCAGAGGGGGAACTGTGGAGCACAAGCTGTACCTCCTTATGATGAAACAACTGGCCTTCGTACTCCATGACTGTCAGTCATTGGTGGCAGCTGAGGCCATGAGGGTATGTGGCCCTCCAGATTGCTGGACACTGGGGTCAGAAAATGAGTAGGCTCCAACAGCACTGCTATAGGTGACTTCACAGATGAGGGGGCTTCCTGAGCAGACACCCCCATGCCCTCATTGTCTCTGAACTGTTGCAAAACTGATACCCTATTCATCATTTTGAACCAACTTGAGCTTAGCTGTCTCATAACCAATGGGTTTTGCAATGTCTCAAGACATAGACCAAATATCTCCTTAATCCTCCTAAACACGGGCATCTGAAGTTCCTGTGTCAGAACAGCTCCAGGCAATATTCAAGTTCTCGTTCTTGGGATTTCTCAACAATTCAAAATGAAACATCAAGGAAATGGAAACATCAAAAGGAAACATCAAGGAAAGTGCTTCAGCTTAACTTGTTCTCACATTCCTCCCACATCCACTGAGTCCTGGGTGTGGCCGCAGGAGGTGGGGCTGAAACAGCACACCGGACACCCTCACTCTTTTCAAGAGCTTGGAGCCTGTTTGTTGAGAAGTCCACGATTTTGTCCTTCTGTATGACTGTGTAATATTCCACTGGGAATTTTAAACAGGAATTAGCCTGAACAGTTTGCATTGCGGCATGGCCCCTGCCTAAAAATGGAAGGCAACATGGAGGTGGATCAAGAGCCTGGGAGATTTGGGGGGGAAGGGAGGGCGTGTGCCTGTAGTCCCCATAACTTGAGAGGTCAAGGTGGGAGGATCACTAAAGCTCAGGAGTTCAAGACCAGCCTGGGCAACATAGTCACTAAAGCTCAGGAGTTCAAGACCAGCCGGGGCAACATAGTGAGACATAACAGCCATCTCAATCTATCCATATATAAATTCGATATATATTTTACATTCATATATATGTGAATGAAAGCCTTATAGGCTTAGTTGGACTAAGCTAGCCTAATCTTCACTTGTACCCCACAGCTTTGCAATAAAATTAAAAAGTAAAATAAATAAAAAGACGAAAATAAAAAAGAAGAGTATGGAGCCTGCTTATGGGCAAGCCTGTGAACAGATCATAAGGTCCTGGGTAGTTGACTGCCACCAAAGGGAAATGGATCGATGGCTGTGGAGGTTTTTCAGGAGGCCCTAACTCTAAGGGAGCAAGCAGGCTGGGAAGGATTTACAAGGAGGTAGAAACCCGGCTTGCCTGGGTGGGATGAGGCACCCATGCATTTTTACCTCTCTGCTCAAATAGGCACTTTTCTCAGATATTAGCCAAGCTGTGCGTCTTGTTGTCTATTATTATGGGATCAGGTTATAAAAGAACTGTCATTTTGCATCTGAGCAACAGAACAAAGGTGGTCGCCATGGGAACATTGACTCTTCGTTTCCAAAGAGTTTCTGAGCTTGATTCATAAACTTAAAGTTGCAGGGACCTAGCTGTTTTACCCCAAACAGAAAGAACACCTACTTAAATAGCACTCCCATTAAGAAAAGAAAGGTATCTCCCACATACTTTTTAAAAAACATTCGAAGAGATTTGTAGGGAGTATGATAGAGGATTTATTTGACACATGAATAGGGAAAATAGAAACTTGAACTTTCCAACAGTGACACTGCAACGTCATACGGCACACATGAGCAAATCCCTACGCACTGGGGTTTTAGCAACGTTCAAGTTTTTTCAAGTTGACCTCAGAGTGAGGGACACTTTGTGCATCTGTCTGAGACTCTGAGAAGCCGTCAGCTCTTATATGGTATCTTGCAATGATGCTTCTACTATGGCAGCAGAACCAAACTCTGTGAGGGGCTTTCAGTCCAAACCCAGCGAGTTGTCATGCTACGCTTTAGGAAGAAAGAGAGCAGATGAGAAAGGAAAGAAGGGAAAGCAAGGCATGAGGGAGTGGAGCAGTCACTTTGTTTCCAGGTCACTTCTACATGGCTTTGGAGAATGAAGAAGGAACTTCAAGGAAGGTGAGCTCTCATTCCCAAAAGTGGGCCATGAATCTTCCTTCTTTCTTCTTCCTTTTGGCCTTCCAAAGGCACAGCCTTTCAGAAGTTAGTCCAAGGATGCCAAGGGTCAAGTGTGAAGGTTCCAAAACTGGTAGGGTTGTTCCAGCAAGTTCCAAGCCGTTATTTCCTGAGCTGCTCTCAGGCTATGCTCCAGTGGCTATCTCTGAAGCTGGGCAGTGGTCCAGATAATGGGCTGACTCACAGACCTACAGTTAATGACTCTCTTCATGATAATCGTGCTTCTTCCCATCAGTGAGCTGCAACTTGGTTGGGAGCCACGCGTACATTGTGCCTGGAAATCAGTGATATCAGTATCCCCTGCTCAGAAGTTTATCATTATTCCACCTCAGGGATTCCTGCTCCAGAACCTGTGCCAAGCCTGGCTGCTGGGCCATCCACAGAATCCAGAAAAGGATTCCAGAAGAATCAGGAGCCAGGAGCAAATATTCCACAAGACGTATGGATAGTTGACTTGCTTGGGAGTGATCTTTGGGCACATTGATATCGCCTGCTGGCTCTCTGGGGACACGGGCAAGCACCCTGCTATGACACAGGACTTGTGTGAAGGCCTGATGCATGGGCAGAATCCAAGGAATAGCTAAGAATGTGATGCATTGAATTGCAGCTGTTGGGCAGTTGGGTGGATGATCAGGCAGGAATTAGGCAGGTATTGGACGGGCTCTGGATCAGAGCTAAGGTGACAAAAACAGACTCCCTGGAGCCCAGGCAGTCGGGATCCACACAGGAGAAGTAAAGGAGACACACCAACACTCGCAAATGCATGGTTGTATTTAATGTTGAAGAGCTAAGAACTCTTCTGTTTTGCTTGTGCTCAATAATGTTTATCAGGTGCCTGGATAACCAAATAAGAGGGCAGCCCCTTTGGGTCCCCTCCCACTGTGAGGTCTTTTCTGTCCTCTCAGTAAATCCTGCTTTCTAAAAATATAAACAAGCAAACAAACAAAAAACAAAACAAAACAAATAAGAGCCACCATTAAAGCCTGAGAAATTTAGAAATTAAACCCCCAAAGCTATTGAAATAACTGGGGGGAAAAAGATAAAGCAGGTTACTGCAAAGTTCATAATTTAGTCTTGCCTTATGGCTGCATAATATTTCATCGTGTATAGAAATCACATTTTTTTAATCCAGTCCTCTTTCGATGGGCAGCATGGTTGGCTCCATGTTTTTGCTATTGTGAATGATGCTCCAATAAACATGCGTGTGCAGGTAAAAAATAAATAAAAATAAAAATAAATAAATGAATAAATAAAGGTAAGCATAAGCACAATGTATGAGTTTAGCAAGCTCAAAAGTGCCTAACGTGCTCTGTGGCAAAACATTGCTCAGTCAGACAAAAAAGCATCGATCACCTATTACCAACCAGGGTGCGAGCTACCCACTGGGGGTGCCACACATCTCAGCTTCTGCCTTCCAGAAGTCTGTGACAGATGGGCATCTGGTCAAACGGACATTCTTTTTGGCTGAGGACTAAAATGTGAACACAGACTCATTTTGCTCCTGAGTTGGTGGGTAAGGTTGCCCAAGAGTGAAAAGCCCCAGAGTGCTGAATGCCAGAGGGGACACCAGCAGAGTTTTCCAGTCACTTAGCATAGGACAGCAGTTCTTACTCTTCTCTGCCATCCTATGGAGAAGGGCCACTCAGAAACAAAGATATTCTGAGGCTGAGCCCAGGCTACCTGAATCCTCATGGCAGAGAATAGTTGGGAGCAATCAGAAAAAAGATTGCATTTGAAAATTTTAAAGGGCTGCTTTTCCTACAGTCTAGATAAAGTATCTAACAGAATGTCTTTGCCAACAAAGACAGCAATTGGCACTTGAAAGCCACTCACAGACAGTCCCAAGCCCATGCAAGGGTTTCTCTCCACTACCCAGACTTCTTGATTCCCAGTGGGGCATTTCCATATGGCCCTTGTATGTGGGATCCTCCTCCAGTGTTAGTTCTTTAAAAGACATGAAGAATGCCTTGAACTGAATAAGGTCCATACTCTTATTCAGATGGTTTGGACAGATTAGAAAAGGAGATATTATCTGGTCTAGCTAGTGCTCTCTAGGTCTTTGTCTCCGGAAGCAAAGGGAGGATTCGTGCAAAAACTGTTATGGTAATGTCTAGGTGTGGGCAAATCAGGTTGGGGTGAAAAGAGGAAAAGAAAATTACATGCCTTTTGGGGTTCGTTCAGGAAAGCCCTAGCGTGTGCCTGGATCTTCTTGGAAGGCTGAAGCAGAAAGAGGAATCTCTTTACCTATATTCCATTTGATACACTTCTTTTTTCTATAAAATTGACCTGGATATGACTTCTAAGCTGTTGGGTCAGGGAGTCTCCTAGCCCCATGATTGTTTCCACTTGCTAATTCAATCACACCACCCTCTATTTCTTGCCTGCCAAGGGATCTCCTGTCTATCAGCGATATGTAGCTCCTGGTTCCCCCAGAAGGCTGTTAGAACTTTCCCTCTGAAGACCCAATACCCAACTAATGAAATTCTCCCTCATGAGGCCAGCTTTGGCCTCCCTAATACAGCACAAACTCAGGCTTTCTTCTCTGAGATAGACGTTTACATTCTTGAGGATGTCGATCAGATGTACCCCTGCTCTTTGTTCTCTAGGAAAAATATCCTGGGTTCTTTTACCTTTTCCTCAGAGAGCTGGTCACCTCCTGCCTCTCATCTGGTCACCTCCCTCAGAATGACTCCAAAGTACCAAAGTATTTTTCAGGGTGTTGCTCAGAATTGGATCCAAGTGTGATCAGACTGTAGATATATGTCAAGGGTAGACATCCTTTTCATTTTGGCCTCCTTCCACGTAGGTTCCAAAACCTAAAGTATGGGTGTGGGCCCCTGCATGCATACGTGTGTGAGAAGTCAGCCCAACAAGCAAGGACGTGGGGAGACAGGAGCCCCCGATGGTTTAGAATACTTTCGGATTCCCTGTGATAAGTTAGAAACGGAGAAGCCTTAGCGGACTGGTACGCTGGTTATTTTCTCAGGATTCTAAGACTGAATTAATTGTGTACACCTTGAGGAAAGTGTGGAGGAAACAATAGGAAAGCTTCCTTTAAAGTCATCTTATTAAGGGAAAAGCGTCCTGGCCTCTCTCTCTCTCAGGGAACCTCCATTCTGGCTTATCAAACACAAGGTGCTTGCTAGATGCAACAGGTTCCTTCCTCCAAAGCTGTGTTCTTGCTTTCCTCACACCCCCTGTAGGCTTTGAAATCAGTGTTCAAAGTGGACTTTCTGAATTCATGAAAACCCACAGGTCTATAATCCATCCCTAATGGAAGTCAAACATGACACCGGCAAGATAAAACACAGTGGCCTCCCCTTCTGTTCACAGTAGGTGTCTGCGGATAATAAATATTTTATTTTACTACAAAAACAAATAACTAAACATACCCCCTGTGTTTGTTCTGAACTCGACAGTAGCTTTTGTGAGTTTACTCTATTTCAAAGCCGAGCGAGGAAACCAGAGTGTCACGCCGGTAACTGGGTGCGCGCGTACAAAAGGAAACCAAAGCTGCTTTCATTTGCTACAAACCGCGTATTACAGGGATGCCAGCCAGTGCCCCTCCGTGGAGGGCTTCTTGGCATCTTCTCCAAGCTCTGCTTAGGAGCAAAGAGCAGCCACCACGAAAACACCACAAAAACAGTCATCTTTTGACCTGAGTGATGCTGATCGACTCTCCACAGCCAACATTCACCAAGAAACCGCCAATGCACTTATTGACTTGGTGCTGTGTAAACCTCGCCTTTTTATCCCCAGGCACAGGCCTGGGGTTTTTGGAATCCTTGAGAGCAGAAAGCAAGAAACCTCAAGTTCTGAGGTTACGAGTCTCCAGGAAAATTCAAAGCCAACTTTGATGATGATCTTCTCATTTCCTAGTCTCCGTCGGTCTCTAGAAATCTTACAACTACAGTCTTTCGTGGCTTTGAGAAAGTACTTTGGATAGGTCGCAATCTTTAAATGAAGTAGGTGGTTGAGTAAATTAAGTGAGCAGAACCAGACATTCATCTGTTTTTGTTGCTTGCCTCCATGGCTGTGGGTGAGGGTATGAATTGTCTGGGTTGGTGACACAGAAAATTCACCTGAAGTATTATTTGGCCTTTTGCTTCTTCTAGGTTGGATGTTATGACCTCAAGATCAAGGAATCAAGTCTCCAGTGAAATCAAGTCTCCAGTGAATTTGTACAAACTAGTGGTTGGATAGAATACTGCCCCCAAAACTCAAGGTGGCAGTGGCCAGAGTTAGGGATGGCTAATCAGTTAGGCCATTTTTGGGAGAAAAAGACTGGCAACAGCGCCATGCTACTCGGATTTCATTTCAGATCGCCACCATATTGCGTCCGGTTTTCAAAGGACATGGGTCTGCCTGAATTCTTACAGGATTAAGTACAGAAGAGCAACACAACAGACTATCATCGCGGTACACCCTGGAAATGTCCGCTCTACTGCTGTGATGGCTAATTATACATATCCACCCACATGGTGTTTTGGGATGAGATTAATATTTAATTCCATGAACACTGGGCAAAGAAGATTACCGTTTATGATGTGGGTGAGCTTCATCCAATCTCTCGAAGGCCTGAAGAGACCCAAAAGATCAACCTTCCCAAGCAAGGGGGAATTCCAGCTGCCTGACTTCAGAGTAGAACTGCACCCACCCATCAGCTCTCCCGTGTCTCTAACCTGTCCACGCACACTGTGCATTTGAACTTATCAGGCTCCATAAATGTGTGAGCCAGTTCCTTATTATAAATATCTTTTTTCTGTCTATCTATCTTACTTTATATCTATCTATCTATCTATCTATCTATCTAATCTTCCATCTAGCCTTTAGAGAACCCTAGCTAATGCAATTTCTTTGCAAACCTAGCAGAAGCAAGAAGATATTTAATGAGAAAGCAGCAGTAATGTGATTGGATAGCTTGTCCTTAGGATAAATTCTACCCACAGGCCCAGGAGCCAAAGAAAAATTGTACATTTCGATGTCACTGGTCTACATTTCCGCTTTCTTCAGAGATCAAATGCAGTCATTGGCACAGCCCTTTGGATTTACTGCAACCGGTTGCTCCTCATCGCCACAACTTTGTGGAGATAGTGGTGTCTCCCTTGTAGCAGCTCCTCCAAATCTCCGTTTTGAACCTGGTGACGGGTGACAGCATCTCTATTCGCCTTCTTACCAACACACATCCTTCTTCCCCTTGTCTTTGTCATCATCGTCTTTTCCTATTTTATTTTCTGTCTCTATGTGGCTAGACATCATTTTGGGGAGATGAGGCACCCTTCTGGGTCCTCATCTCATCTTTCTCAGCCTTGTTCTCAGCTTGGAGCTATTATCCACGGGTTCAGTCTACTTGGACCCCCATGCAGGAGAATCAGAATATTGTTGGAAAGTAGAATTAGGGTATGTATCCTCCCTCTGAGGTGCCTTGGGCTGGTTGTGTCCCCCTGGTCTTTCCTGCTCCCCTCAAGGAAGAGGCTGTGCTATACTGCTCTCTCTCCTTCCCAGTTCTGGCCACCACCCCCTCTCCTTGTCACTCTGGCCCCAGGGGTGGAAATAGCTCCATTGTGGGGAGCCCTGACAATATCCTTCATGGTTTCTGGTCGCCCCAATATATAACCTTGTAATTAGAGCCTTTGTAAATAAACTCTCCTTGACTTAGTCTATCTAAGAATGCCATCTATTTTCTGCTGGGATTCTGACTGGTTTTTAGCAGAGTTTTTCTTTTCTTTTCTTTCCTTCTTCCTTCCTTCTTTTTTTAATGTATGAGGGTTTTCTTTCTTCTTTAGACTGGAAAATGGCTCAGGGTAGAGGCAATCATAATTGGTGTCGTCTAAGTCCAATTTGAGGAAATTGGCCGTGGTCTGTCATGAGTTGGGTTGACTTCAGCAGAAACAGGGAACAAACCCACTCACAGGAATAAATTGGCATGACATGGGGCCCTCTATGTGCAAAGTGCTGTGAGAGATCCAGAGTGACCATTTTGACCCTGATCTTCTGTTTGTGGGGAAGTCACTGCCCTGTGGCCACCATTTCACCCTAACCTAGCTGAGTCTCAGTACAAGGACAATTTTGCAGATTCCATTTCCCAAAGTGTATGTTTATAATACATAGAAGTAAAGCATTTTTCTGGGGCGGCTTTTGATAGCCTAAGGGAGGAAAAAAGACAGGGATATTTGAGATAAAACTGAAGATGTTCATAATCTAAATCAAAGCAGTTTTTATATTTTGGCACTAAAAATTTGAGTCTTATAACAATGCAATGGTCAAGCAAGGACAAAGACCAGGAGAACAGAGGCCATAGGTCGAGAGCCAGACCTATGAGAGCCAGACCCAGATGTCTCCACCCCCAGGAAGTCTGTCCTGAGTGCCTCATATGGTCAGATCCATAGGAAGACAGTGGGTAAGTGACCTCGTGGGTCCCTGGAGCTGGGAGACATTGAAACTCATAGGTCACATCATTCCTTTCCTTCACCTAGGCCATGGACTTGGGCATGCCATGTGAGATGTGAGAAAGATGTTTCTTTCATATGTCCTCCTCCCTGCAGGGCCAAGCCTGCACGTGTCTTGGCTCATTTGCTTGTGCATTACTTCAGCTGAGTGGGAAAAAGGGGCTCTGCCTGGCTGGGCCACCTTCTCCACCAAGTCTTATAACTGGGGTGCCCCTGGGAAGAGATTCTAAAACACACACACATATACACATGTATATGTGTGTCTGTGTTCATTTCCAGTGGCTGCGGTAGCCAGTTAAAACAAACTGGGTGATTTAGAAAAGCAGAAACTAATTCTACCACGTTTTAGAGGTCATAATTGTGAACACAGTATTACTGAACAAAATCAAGGCATCCATAGGGTCATGATCCCTCTGGGGGCTCTAGAGAAGGATCTTTTCTTGCCTCTTCCAGGTCCTGGTGGCTCCTGGTGGCCACATCACTCCAATCTCTGCCTCCATTTCCACAAGGACTTCTCCTCTTCTGTCTGTGTCAAATCTCCCTCTTCTTCTTCCTTCTTT
>NW_007252247.1:856036-923724 GCF_000164805.1 Carlito syrichta | reverse complement strand
ACACACACACACACACACACACACACACACACACACACACACACACGTATAACTTTAAAATTGCCATCTACTGATGTTAAAAAAATAGCATATAGGTATTACTTGATTTTATAGATTTGTATTTTTCACACCCGTGTAGATCATGTCAATACGGTGTATTTTAACTGGGAATCTCCACTTACTGTATTCTCCTTTAGCAAGGGAATCAGGCTCCCTCACTTCTGTGCCTCTGACACTTGTTCATGACAGGAAACGTTGCAAGACTGCATGAACTTGGCAACTCTCTCCAGTGCCCTTTGTCTTTCTGTATCGGTTGTCTTTTGCTTATTTATTCTGTAAACACTTGACTAGGCACTAGACCTTGGAGCAGATGCCCAGGGAACATGGCCCCTTCCTTCTAGAAGCTTAGGGTCTAGGCTCCACCTACTGAGGCATCATAGGGCTGCATTCTGGAACTGTGTTAAGCCTTGGATTCCGTTCTTGCAGGACACAATGCAGCCCTTCCTAGAAGCTGCTACTGCCATGGGAAGTGACACCCATTGCCTTCTAGAGAGTAGCCTGATCCCTTGCTCAGATAGGAGCTGGCTTGCTGTGCCACTGGCTCCCTTTCTGCCTGGTCCCCCCAATTCCAGTAGAAATTACTGCTCTACACCAGTGGCATTGAACTCTGTTCAACTGTGACATCTTCACATGTCCCAAAGACCCTGGTGATATGGATGTAAAATAAGATATACACAAACAGATAGTTTCTGGTTAACTTTTGAGGTTTCTGGGACTCTCCTCACCCTCAATCCAGCAACATATGTGCATTGCACCTTGGGGTGGATTGCACTGTGGCCCCCGAAGAGATGCCTCCAAATTCACAACTGCAGATGCCACCTTATTTGGCAAAGGAGTCTTTGCAAGTGTGATTAACTTAGTTCACTTGAGATAATATTGCTACACATGTCAGAATTCTCCAGAGAAACAGAAACAATAGGATGTGTTTATACATTAGAGGGATGGGGGAGTAATTGGCTCACATAATTTGAGAGACTGGAAAGTCCAAAATCTGCAGCGTGTCCAAAAGACTAGAGACCAGGGAAGAGTTGATTTTCTAGCTTAAGCCTGAGGGCCATCTGTTGGCAGATTCTTTCTTCACCCAGGGACTGCAGTCTTTTTCTCTTAAGGTCTCCAGTGGATTGGATGAGGCCTACCCACATTCTGGAGGGTAATACCTAGTTTACTCAATGTTTATTGACTCAAATGTTAATTTCAACTAAAAAATACCATATTAATCAGGATTATTCAGAGAAATGGAGCCGGTAGACGGCATGTGTGTGTGTGTATTTGTTATAGGAATTGACATAAGTTGTTATGGAGACCGAGAAGTCCCACATTCTGTTGTGTGCTGTCTGGAAAACCAGGAAAGCTGGTGTATTTTAGCCAAAGGCCTCAGAATAGGGTAGCCGATGATGTAACTCTCTACTAGGATTCTAAAGCCTAAGAGCCAGGTATACTGATGTCCAAGGGCAGGAGAAGATGTATGCTCAAGTCAATCAAAGACAGAATATACCCTTCCTTTACTTTTCACTCTATTTGTGTCAGTGGATGGCATGATACACACCCACATTAGAGAGGGCCAACCCCTTTACTCTGTTCACCAATTTAATTACTAATCTCTCCCAGAAACACTCTCACAGACACACCAGAAAACATCTTTCACTAGCTCTCTATAGGGCATTCCTCAGCCCAGTTTAGTCGAACATAAAATCACTCTACATCTAGACTCATGTCACTATGTGTTCCAGCCTGATGAGCATACAAAATTAACCATCACCGTTATCCTGGATTGCCTAGGTGGGTACTAAGTCCAATAACATGCTGTTGTTTAAGAAAAGTAGAGGAAGATCTGATACAAATAGAAGGATCTAGGAAGATGGAGACAGAGGTTGGGCTGATACAACCACAGCCAAGGAAGCCAAGCTGGAAGAGACAAAAAAGAATTCTTACCCTAGACCCTTCAGTGGACCAACACCTTCAGAGGGCTGGCTCCCAGACTGTGAGAGAATACATTTCTGCTGTTTTAAGCCACCAGGTGTGTGTACTTTGTCACGACAGACCTAGGACACGAACAGACACCCTAAGTAGTGGGTGTGACGCAGGACAAGAGGGGACCTTGGCTTTGACTTTGCAGGGGCAGCAGCAGTAGCTGGACTTTGTGGAACTTTTCAGCCTGAACTGAAAATATCTCTGCCAGTGGCTGTCCTGGGTCACCACGATAGAGGCATCGACAGAGGTATCTGTTGGTCTGTTGCTCCACAGCTGAGGGCAGAAGACACCCAGAGGAGATGTTCTGCTGACCTCTGACGAGTCCACCATGGGCGCCATTCTCCACGTGGTTCAAGCAAAAAGTCCTTGCTTCAACCAGGGGTCTGATGCCGTGGAGAACATTTGCACCTGGGCATTGCACACTCCGGGTCTGCTCCTCCAGAAAAGTGTCTGATGACACATGCTGAACCCTGGTGTGTACCTGGTTACCCAGATTGGACTCCAATTCATTCCTTGTGTAAACGGGTGTCTTTTAAAATATGCTACAGTAATTACCTCGAGTCTTTCCTGCTTGCTGGCCTACCCGGCCAGTCTGTGGGCTTTGTGTGTTGAAATAAGACTCTAAATACTCCTTTAATGCAGTTTGGGGAACTTTTTTTTATGTGTTTCTAGTGGTTTATATCATCATTTGTACTGTACTAAAATTTACATGCCCTTTTTAAAAAAATAATATTGTCATGTAAATTTTTGTAAGCTCTAGGCTTATTTTATAACCCATAAACTTAGACAATATATTAAAATCTTAGAAGAATTTTACATCAGCAGCAGATTATCCTAAAAAAAATAAAACACCCACCCCTAATTCCTGGGTATTCCAGGGACAGAGGCCTATCAACTATGTTACAAGGTTTAATAGCTGTTAGTAAATTTTACTGCTGCCGTCAATAACTCCATAATATATTGGACCAGTTAATAGGTCAATGGAACATATTTATATCTTGCTATAAACTGTTTACCCAAGAACAAACTAATTTCTAATGATAATGAAACACTGAGTCAATAAATATTAATTTTAGCATTTCTAATTTAAATACACTTTTTCACATCTGCCATAAATGTTGGGCTGGCAGCATTAAAACATACATTATAGGTTTTCTGCACCAAGGGCAAATGTGTTATAAACTAACTATGAAACAATGTTTGTGGGTGACACAATCTTTAAGGTATGTAATTCTGTATTTCATTATTAAAGTCATAATCATAATACCTAGGATGTCATCTGAAATATTTGTTAAATCACTGTACAATGTTTTAATGTATCTTTTAAGGGTAAATATATTTTAAATATATATTTTTTAATTATGGCAAGCTTTTATATTCAATGAATTTTAAATTCACATTTTATTTATTTTATTATTTAAAAGTTCTTTTTTCTTGTTTGGTTATTCAAGAGTTCAATTAAGTTTTACAATTCGACTGCATAAACCCAATGGATACATATCTTACTTTAGGCTATGACCATGCTTCTGTTGAAAAGAAAAATGTCATAAACAGATTGTGCTTCAAACAGATTTGAGGAGTTAAGGAATAAATCGCCTATGATGAGTCTTTTTGTAAAGCAATAACACTTGGAAAGTACACGTTTATAAGATTTTTTTCCATCGCGTGAGATCTCCTGAGGAAGGATGCCCACACACATATGAAAAAAATTGTTTTAGCTATATTCTTTTTTTTTTTTAACCAGTGCAGAAAATGTCATAGCACATTATTGTCTGGTGGACAAATATTTTAAAATCTCCTTTTTCCTGGCACTTTGCTGAATATAGCAGCCATCCGTCCATTTATCCATCCATCCATCCATCCATGTATCCATCCATCCTTCCTTCCTTCCATTAATCTGTCCATTCACCCATCCACCTGTCCATCCATCTTTTCATCCATCCATCCTTCCATTTATCTAGCCACCATTTGTTTATGCCACTGATATTGCCTGAGCTGCAGCAACACTCAGTTCCCCTGGTCTGAATTTCATCTTTTAATTTATTCTCCCAATGTCACTTGCCACTATGGGCTGAATTGTAGCCCCTCCACCTCAAATTCATATGTTGAAATACCAACTCCCAGTACTTCAGAATGTGACTATATTTGGAGATAGGGTTTTTAAAGAGATAATTAAAGTAAAATGAGATCATTAAGGGTTAGCCCTAATTCAATCTGTTTGGTGTCCTTGTAAGAAGAGATTAGAGAACAGACACAGGAGAAAGACTATGTGAGGACCCGGAAGAAGATGCCATCTATAAGCCAAGGCGAGAGGTCTCAGAAGAAGCGAATACTGCCAGCACCTTGATCTTGGACGTCCAGTCTCCAGAACTGTGAGAAGATAAATTTGTCATTTAATTCACCCAGTTTGTGGTACTTTGTTACAGAAGCTCAAGCCCTTGCAAAGTCACGAGTCCTCATATTTCTTTTCAACGTTATCTCATTCTAATGTTGAGAGTTTAAAAGAAGTGCAGATCAAAGATTTTCCTAAAGAAACCAAGGAATCTCAGCCTTGGAACTATTGACATTTGTGGTTGGATAATTCTTTTTAGGAGGTTGTCCTGGGCATTGTGGGATCTCTGGTGGCATCCCCGGCCCTACCTAGCTGGAACAATCAGATGTGTCTCCAAACATTGCCCATTGCCTAGCAGGATGCGGATGTGGGACAAAATTGTCCCTGGTTGAGAATCACTGAGGTTCACCCACATTGAAGACATATGCACTGTGTGTGCCCAGAAAGCTGCAGCTTTATGTACATACATCATATACAGAAGTACAAAGAGTGGAAAAGACCTCAAAAATGACATAAGTCAAGCCCATGTTTTTCATATGAAGTCACAGACTTAGCAAGAATGACGTTGCCATCGCCTGCTGGGCATTCATGGCAGGGCCAGTACCAGGACATGGCTTCAACCTTCTCCCATGGACGGCACTGGATCCCCTCTCTCTGCTTTTCATGGGAGGTCAGAGTGGTGAGGGACTAGAGGACAGAGCAGTGGTGAGGCAGACTTACAACCATCACGAAAGCTAGCGACACCCTGCCACTGACCCTGACCTGGAGGCTTGTCCAGCGCCTCTTTCCAGTAACATTTATTAATGCTACCTGTCCTGCTGCCTCTAGCTCTGCTGTAAGCAATTTGCTCATTGCACTGGTAAAAACAAAGACGATGCATTTGTTATCAGTCAGGAGAGGGCGGGCACTGCAGGGAAGGAGGTGAGCCCTTCCTGGCTGACTCCTCCTTCAAGTTTCCCCACCCCACCCAGTACTCTGGGAGGCTGGCATCTCTGCCCTCTCTTCCGCTCTGACTTCCAAAGGGTCTGACCCAAGGGAGAAGCTGGCGGGAGCTCTATAGGGGGAGGAGAGAGGTCAAGGTGTAGATTCTCTCAGTGTCATGCTTGAGAGGTTGTAGACTAGGCAGTGACTGGGTCCTACTGTGTGTGTGTATCCCCCAAAGTCCTTCTTCATAGCCAAAGCCCTCAAAGGCCGGGGGCCACTGTCCCTTCCCATACCTCCTTCAGGCCCAGTGTGGCAACGACTCCCCACAGCCACTAGCCCCTGGGGCTTCACTATCCCTTCCTACCTTCCTCTACTCTGCCCACGTCTTGGTCGATATCCTTTGAGGAAATCTCCTGCCTAGGCCATCTGTGTCTATCAAGACTGAGTGGTGAAAATTCTCTGATTTCCACCGAGCTGAGCCTCAAGCTGGTGACTGTTTTCATCCTGCTTTGTAGAGGTCACTAGAATCTTCTATCTTCTTTTTTATGCTCAGACTGATGCAATTCCCCCAATTAATGTGTTGTATTAAATATTAGGCTTTAATAATCTAGTATTTTATGAATATATTTTAATATTTAATGCTAATATTTTATGTGGAGTTCTCAGTCATATCAGTCTAGTAAATTTTGCTAATAAAATTAATTTTTTCTCCTGTTTTACCTTTTGAATAGAAAAGATTACGGAGGAATAAAAATAATTAGATTTCTTTGGGGTAAGTGATGGGGAGAGAGATTTATTTCCTGGAAAGTGGTTTCTCTTTTCCTTTCTCTTCTTTTTTTTGAGTTGGAGTCTCACTCGCTCACCCAGGCTGGAGTGCAGTGGCATGCTCACGGCCACTGCAGCCTTGACCTGCTGGACTCGGGTGATCCTTCTGCCTCAGCCTTCCAAGTAGCTGGAACTACAGGCATGCGCCACCTGGCCCGGCTAATTTTTTGATTGATTGTGGCGACGAGGTCTGGCCAAGTTGCCCAGACTGGTCTCGAATCCATGGGCTCAGGCAGTCCTCTCACCTCAGCCTCCCAAAGTGCTGGGATTATAGGCGTGAGCCACTGCGCCCAGCTTCTTTTCTCTTCTAATTGCCTAAGTCTCTTGTAGGTATCTCACGTGCTCAAAGGTTGACCTTGAAATAGAGGTGGATGCGTACCTATGAAACTCTTCTTTGGCAATTTTTAGGATTTGGGAATTGAGAAAAACTTACGGAAACTCTAATGATCTGTTGGTTTACAGATAAGAAAAGGGACACCTCCATCGGTTCACAAGCAAGCAAGAGCTACCTTTGCTAAGAAGTCTTCTGATCCCCTCTTCGCCTTCCTTCCATGCAAGAGTCAGCTGGCTCAACTCTACCTAATCTCATCTCCCAGTTAGTAATCCAGTCACATGGTGAGCTAAGATGTGAGTACTGCTTCCTGGTGGACAGAGTCTCGCCTTCTCGACTCAGTCCGGTGTTTGATATGTGCTTTCTTTTCATCCTCTTCCCTCTTCAGATGTGACTCTCTGAAGGGGCGTGTGATTAGGGCGGGAGCTCCTGCATAGGAGGGGGATATCCAGTGTTCCAGCAAGGAGATCCCGCATCATGGTGGAAGGCTTGTGTGTTCCTTTCCCAGAACCCTGGGCCTATCTGCCCTCTCTCTACGTGGCTCGGAGCCCCGGTCCCAGGCTGCATCTCACCCAGGTCAGCCTGGAAAATCCTGCATGATCTGGGTGATCTGGACTTCTTCCCCTCCTGCCTGCTTCAAAACTTGCCATCCCTGAGGGAATGTCTTCTCCTACTGGCTTGTCAAGCTGGAAAATATTCCTGCCTTTACAGAACACTTACAGCTGGACATTCTGACAAACTAATATCTAATAAGGCATTGCTGTGGGCCTAGTCCTTAGGGTGAAACACTCCACTCACTTTACTTTAAAACAGCCTAAACCTCTAGTGATGGAAAGAGGACACATGAGTCGGGAGAGCAGGGTGTCCCCGTGTGTCATTAGTCCTTGATGTGTATTTCGCATGGAGTGTGGTCAGGTAAGACCCTACCACCTCTTCCCAGCTGCCTTCCCAGTCAGCCCTGTGGTTTCCTGTCCCTCCTTCACGTGGGACCACCCTGTCCCATGCAACAAAACCCCCGCCTTCTTTGTTCATTCTGTCCGTTCTGCCTGGAATTCTTTATTTTTCCTTTCTTTCCTACTTTGCCCTCTAACTTAAAATTTGGTTTGTTTTTCTAAAAAAAAAAAAAGTCATGAGTCATGAAAACACAAAGATATACGTATGGACCATTATTTCAAACAGCCAGAGTTAATATGGTGCACCTTCATCTCGGTCTCTTTTTTGTTACACACATATTTTTGGTATAGGTGCTAGAAAAGCTTCACCATTTAATATTCTGAGTTGGATTTCGAAGAAACAAATGAAGTTTGTTTCAACCTCGGGGGCCCTGACTTACACATGGTTGCTTCCTGTACGGGTGCTTTTTATTCTCTCTTGGAGGCCACACAAGTTGCACAGTCCTCGGGCCTCCCAAAACCTCGAACTGCCCCCGCTCGTTTCCTACACGCATTTTCCCACAGTGTTCAAAGCTGTTTAGAATCAGGACTCTGGTGGTGCTGAGTGGGCCACTGGAGGATGAGTCAGAGTCTGCTCCCTGGCGTTGGACCTTAGGCTATCCAGTATTTTGCTCTTGCACATAACACAGCAAGCCACATGTTTATGCCGTAATCTCTGTCCATATTTCTTGTTATCTCCTTGGAATCGGCTTCCAGAAGGAGAATCACTGGGTAAAAAGAGAACAAATGGATTGATGGTTCTCGAAACTCATTGGTGAAACGCTTTCCCTGATGGACATGCTGTCAGCATGCTGGGAATTCCACCCAAGGGTACCCTTGCCCGTATTCACAAGGAAGCATTCAGAAATTCCTGACAATTTGATGGGTGACAAATGGAACCATCTTATTCTAACCTTTAATTATTTGATTACTTGCAAAGCTGAACCTTCTTAATTGTCACTAGCCATTGTATCTATTTGTAAATACCCTGACTGTTTCCTTGAGTCTTAGCACTCTTTAAAAAAAATCAACACGTCTGCGTGTTTATGTATTAAGGATGTTAATCTTTGCATGTCCTACTGGTTTGAAATATGATTTTCCAATTTGATACATGCTTTTTAATTTTTTAAATCGGAAGTTTGGGGCATTGGGAATTTTAAAATCATAAATAGCTATTTTACTGATGTTTTGTTTTTTACTTAATCTGCTCTCCTACACTCACAGGTCAGATAATATTGTGTATTATTTGATTTTTAAGAACATTTAGCCATTATTCTGCCTAGTGTTTGTTGTCTAGTGTAAGACGTGAGAGGAGTGTGTAGGTTCAATATTTTTCTACTGTTTAGCTAGCTATTTTTCATGGCACCATTCATTAAATAATCAACCCATCCTTCACAGGTTTGAAAAGACCCTTTATTATATCTTAAGTGCTTGCGTGTCTTAGGCATGGCTGCAGAGTGACCTGTTTTGTGCCATTGACAGGGCCATCTGTTCCTGGACAGTGTTTTCATTATTGCAGATTTATTATGCACATTAATTTATATGAGGGCAAGAGCTTGCACATTACCCTCAGTGCAACAAATTTATTCTTTTCTAAAAATTCTCATTTTCTTAGAACACTTTATTATGAAATATAATGCATGCATTAAAAAGGCGTAAAACATAACTGTAGAACTTAACAAATGTTTAAAAGTGAATACCATGTAAATACCACTCAGGTAAAAAAAAAAAAATGACACACTGGCTCCAAGAGGCCTCATATGCCTGGTCCCAGGCCCAACTCATTGTGTCCCATGGAGGGACCATCACCCCAACTCAGGGTCATCATAGCCCTTCTGTTCTTTCTTTTTTTTTCTCTTTCATTTATTTTTAACTAAGTGTGCAGCCTGAAACGCTGTTATGTACTTTTGCACATTTTTGAACTTTATATAAATGGATTTATATGTAATTGGCCTTTATATAAGAAGACCTAAGCATCCTTTTGTATCTGGCTTCTTCTGTTCTGTGTTTTGTCTTTGAAACTAATCCATATTACATGTATGTTTAGTTCAGCCACTTTTGTTGTCATAAAATAGTCCATAGAATTGATGAGTATGTGTATGTGTTCTATTGCTGAAAATTTGGATTGTTTCCAGTATGGGACACTTATGAATAATGCTGCTGTGGATTCCTGTATATGTCTCCAGGGTGCCTGAGATTATATGTGCTATGCTTCAGAGTGCTTGCATATGTTTAATATTGAGAGATAATGCCAAAACATTTCCACCAACAGGGTATAAACATTTTCACTGAAGAGTATTCTCACCAGTACATGGTATTGATTATCTGTTTTGTTTTAGCCTTTCCGGTGGGTATAACATAGCACTTCATGTAGTTTTAACTTACATCTCCTTGATGACTAATGCAGTTATACAACTTTTCATATTTTTTTTTTTGGTTGGCTATTTGGAGTCCCTCCTTTGTGAAATGTCTGTTCATGTCTCCTGCCCATTTTAAGTTGACTTGTCTATCCTTTGCATGTTGTTTTGTAGAGATCCTTTATATAATCCGGGTTTGCACCTTTTGTTGATATATGAATTAAAAATCTCCTCTCGCTTTGTGACTTATCCTTTCATATTCTTGAGAATGTCCATTAATAAAAAGAGGCTCATATTTCTAAGTATTCAAAAGTGTCAGTTAATTCCTTTCTGGCTACTTTAGTGTCCTTTTTAAGAAATTTTTTTCTACCCTGAAATCACAAAGACGTTTGTCCACAGTGTCTTCTAAATGTGGTACTCTTTTGCTTTTCACACTTAAGTCTATAATCCCTGTGGACTAGAATTTTGTATATAAGGTGAGGTCATGATCCGATTTTCTTTTCATATGGGTGTTCAATTTCCCCCACAATGTTTTTGAAAGTTCTCATTTCCTCCGTTGTTTTGCAATTACAGTTTTGCTATTCATCAACTGCCATATATGTATAGGTTGGTTTCAGATCTTTTAATCCAGTTCAGTTGGTCTCTTTGAACATCATTTTACTAATATCCACTGTCTTAAATAATATTGCATTATAATCAGCTTCAATTTAATTTTCTACTTATTCTTTTCTTTGAAGGTGACCAAACCTATTCTTAGCATTGGATTCTCATATGAATTTTTAAATCAACTTTATTTATTTTTAGATTTTGAGTCAGAGTCTCATGGTCTCACTCAGTCACCCAGGCTGGAGTGCAATGGCATGATCATGGCTTACCCCAGCCTCTACCTCCTGGGTTCAGGTAATTCTCTTGATCCTGCACCCATACACATCTGGTTAATTTTTTTTGATTTTTGCAGAGACACGATCTCAATTTGCTGCCCACGCTGGTTTCAAACTTTTGGGTTCAAGCAATCTTCCTGCCTTGGCCTCCCAAAATGCTGGGATTACAGACCTGAGCCACCACACCTGGCCTAAATCAATTTTATAATTAATCTACAAGGAAATTCTCTTTACATCTATTGTATTCTCACTCAAAATCTACTTGGGGAGTTGAAATTTTTATGCTATTGTATTATACAATTCATACACATGGCTTATGTCTTTATTTTTTACTTTATCTTTAACTTAATTTGATTAGTTTTATTGTTTTTTATTTAGAAGTCGTATCCATATTATGTGCAATGTTTATTTCTATGCACCTTATATTTTTTCTAGTTTAACTGCAAATAATACCTTTGAGACTTTCATTTTTCTTTTTAAACAAATATATAAAAAATGACTTTTGAATAGCGACTATATCCCTAGAAAATTTCAAAGTCACCTATTAATTTATTTATTAATCTGAAATCCTTTATAATTTTACCTATTTTTATCACTTTCAAAGTTGACAGTTTTATTTCTTCCTTTTCGATCAATCTTTCAACTTGTCTTTGACTAGCTTGCCAGCTGCACTGGTAAGATCCTGCAGGATAATCTTGAAAAGAAACAGAAACCATGGGCATCTGGTATTGCTCTTTATAGTATAGTCTTCTATATTATTTTTAGAATAATATTTTTCAAATTAAGTGAAATTTCATTGGTATTTTGATTGGGATTGCCCTTTGGCACCTGTGATATATCTAATCTTTCTATTCAGAAGTAAAGAATTTTTATTTAAGTCATTTTAGAAGTATTAGAACATTTTGTCCTCATGGAACCTATATGTGTCTTATAGGTTTGATCCTACGTTTTTGGTTTTGCTTCCTAATGTGAGAGGGATGTAAATTCCAAACTTCTTCTATCTGGTCATTGCTGAAGTATAGAAAAGCCATGAGTGCTTCTATTATCTGTCTTGCACATTCCTAAATTTGTATTATGTTTTATAAGCTAAAGATACTATTTTTAGCAAATATGCATGTTTGTCCAAGGGTTGTAATTTTAATTCTGAGTTATTTGGAAAAGCTTATTTTTCAAACTTTCATGTGATTCAATTCTTTTACTATCATTTCTATCGTTATTAATTTTTGCTGATAAGATTTTTGCACTTTTACATCTGTTAGAGTTTATTTAGATTTTCTTCTGCGACTTTGTGTATGCTCTGCCATGTTTAATGAACTTTTGAAGAAAAGAAAATTTTTTTTCTTTATTTTAAAGCTGTGGGGTACAATTCAGGGTTAGGTATACAAATGTTCATTATGCATATACCCATGTGTGCCCCTCCCTCCCCTGGCAGTTTCCCTCAACTGCCAATCACACCCCCTTCTCTCCGGGCGTTTCCCACTACCACCAATCCCTTTCTGATAGTATTATGATAATTGTTCAAGGTCTGCTTCTGAGTGAGAACAGGTAAAATCTTTATTTGCTGCATATAAATGTGTGTGTATGTGTGTATATTCTCAAACATGTACACACATGTAATAGTTATAAAGCACTGACTCTAGGTCCATATATGCCCACGTATATGTGTTTGTATGTGATCAAACTTGTTAATTTTATCAATTGGTTAATTCTTTGTTTATCTGATTTTCCATTGCTGGTGACAGTAGATGAATCTGCCATCTTTGGCCTTGATGGTTTCATTAATTCATAATTTCTTCATAATTATTTTTTTTTACATAATTTGATTTACATTCTTCATGTATATAGGATGATGACTGCTACTTCTTTTCAGGTTATTTTAATTTTCAACTATTAAAAAAAATAGATATTTTGGGGCCGGGTTCAGTAACTCAGCCTGTAATCCCAGCACTTTGGGAGGCTGAGACAAGTGGATTGACCTTGCCTGTGGGTTCGAGACCAGCCCGAGCAACTTGGCGAGACCTCATCTCTACAATAAATAAATAAAACAAATTAGCCGGGCGTGGTAGTGTGCGCCTGTAGTTCTGGCTACTTGGAAGGCTGAGGCGGAAGAATCGCCGGTGCCCCGCAGGTTGACACTGGGGTGACCATGAGTGTGCCACTGCACTCCAGCCTGGACAACAGAGTGAGATGCCAACTCAAGAATTAAAAAGAGAAAGAAAATATATATTTTGTCTTATTTAACTGTCTGCCTTTTTTCTTTTTCTTTTTGCATCTTGAATAGTGCCACACAATTGCTTTTCTTTTTGTTAGCATTTGACTGTCTGGCTCCACTTTAAAAATGTCTGCATCACTTGATTCAATGTGTACATATAAGCAGAGCTGAACTGTGTCACTGATGTTTACTCATCTGCAAATCTTTTAATTAAAAAAGTTGAGTCAATCGCAACTGTTATCATCCCTAATATGCTTAGGATCTATTTCTATCCTCATTCTTTTGTTTTGTTTTCTGTTTGGTAATAAAACTGAATTTTAATCCTTTTAGTTAAATGCTCTGATAAAGTATTTTCCAGGATTCCTGGACTGTCTCTACCACATACCAGTCCATGGCCATGCTGGAGAGTGATGTCAAAGCCAGCAGACTCCAGCTGGACTTGGATGCTTGGAGTGTGAGTGGAGTGTACCCTCTTCCCAACACTTGGATGAATGCGGAAACAAAAGGGAGGATCCCTCCAGAGCTCCCAGCAAACGCTTAGACCTGTGACACTTAATGCTTTCCTTTCCAGTGATTTCTGTTTTGCCACTGGGAAATTCTGGTCCATTTGTAATAAAAGCAGCAAAAATAAACTTCATCTGAGAAATCATCTCAATTTGCTAACAGACAATGTCAGTCGCCCACAGCTCAGCTACAACGACACAGGAAAAAGTAAAGGAAAAGGGCTGCTTCTGTCCTGTATCCATCTGGTCTTTGTGGTTTCATCACAGTGTTTTCTGTTGTCTTTTCTTTGTGTGTTTTGTTCTGTTTTGTCAGGTTCTCACTCTGTTGTCCAGGCTGGAGTGCAGTGGCAGGATCACAGCTCACTGCAGCCTCTACTTCCCTACTTCCTGGGCTCAGGTGACCACCCTGACTCAGCCTCCCACGGATCCTCACCCCCCAACTCCCCCGCGATAGCTAGGACTACAGGCACATGCCACCACACTCAGCCAATTTTTTGATTTTTTTTTTTTTTGCAGAGACAAGGTCTCACAAGGTCTCAGTTTGGTCTTGAACTCCTTGGCTCAAGTCATCCTCCCACCTCGGTCTCCCAAGGTGGTGGTATTATAGACATGCACCATCACCCCTGGTCACACTAGATCACTTCCCAACCACCAGCATTGAGACATTTGGCATCGACAAGTTAGTAAAATTTAACTGAGGAGAATAGCTCATCACACGCAATCAGCCTGACTTCCTCCGGGTCCCAGAGGCAGCAGAATTGTCATGGGAAGGACAGCACCAATAATTATCACTCGTTAAAAAAATCAATCTATTTGAACAAAATGCTTGCCTAAACATTTTTATTTCCCCACTTAGGTTATTTAATGAATATAGACACAAGAAACAAATGATTGACATCAGAAGATCTTAAAGCCACTTCCAACTATGCTGCACGTTGGGTCTCAATTTCTTTATCTGTAAAATGCGCACAATAGCATCAGTTTCCCAGGATTGTTGGATGTATAGAGTGAGACATACTTGAAAAGAATTAGCAAAGAACTAGATATACTTTTTTTAAAAAAAACTAATTTGTGAGTAATGCAAGATGAATGCCATTGACTGGTTTAGTAAACACTTTCAGCATAATTTGACCAGATTAGCAGTGATACATAATCATTTGAGTCAAGTTTTTATAGTGACGGAAATACTTGATTTAGTAAATTAAATGGCACACACATACAGTTATTATTTGTCAATTAAAGACAAAAAAAGAAAAATGCTCTTTATGCAGAACACACATGTATAAATCAAAATAGATTCTCTGATTGTACACATCAAATGTTAAAGCAAGGAACCCAATTTGCATCTTATATTTAGAAAACTTTCAGTAAAATGTATTGACCAAGGCAGCAATTTCAATTTTTTTCCCCAATATTGCTTCCATAAACTGGCTTCTGTTCAGTTATCTTATACTTGGTTTCAAGAGATTTTGAAAAATAATAAATCACTTCCAAACCCTTTGGAAGATAGTCAGCTTTGAACTTTGTCAAGAGATACAATTGCAGCCATGTAAATACAATACTTTGTATGGATGATACAATGTTTAATAACATCAAAGAAGGAGGAGCTCTTTCAGTCTGTCTTGCTATTCTGGATATTTGTTTACCCTCCTCCTATCCATTATCATTGCAATAATGTAGTGCATATCAAAGTAAATACAAATCTAGAGCAACGTTTGAAAAGTATGAATGGTATCATCAGCAGACGAAGACGTCGAACAAATTCTAGAAAACATATAAGCAGAAGACAGGCGTCAAAGTCCAACAGAGAAAAGAAAAGTGCATCTCAGTGAGGTGAAGGTGGGACCTCTTAAAAATGTGCTGTCCCTAGAGAATTCAAGAAGTAGGTCACTAATCTGTGACATGGGAGCAGAGAAGAGGACTGGGCCATGGGCTTTTTTTTCTGAGTAATTACATGCAGGGGTGTGGAAGAGCTGCGATAATCCTCTGGTCTCTTAGCCGCCTCCTTTGGAGTTTACCCCGGACGAGGGCAGCACTTCACATCAACCTGCTCTTGGACACCTCCAGCATAAGGCTTGGGGGTTGGAGAAAAAGGCATTGCTCCAGGTGTGACGCCAGTAAGTAGAGTGCGCAGTACCCATGCCAAGAAAGCTAGAGGCACATCTGAATAAACACAGGAAGTAGAACTGCTGTAACAAAATCTGCATGGACTACACAAGGGACAGGGATTTTTATTTGGACTGAAGAATAGCATTACAGCTATCAATACTCAACAATTTAGATCTCCATATATATGAATAAACTCTAAACATGAAACAACGAAATTTCCAAATACTAAATAGAGGCGCTAAGCTAATGTCCAGAAAAATCCAAGAAAACAAAATTAACATAGAAAACAGAGATATTTGACATTATTATTTCAAGGTTCTCATTATTCTTATTTTAGAAGATATAAATCCATAAACATAAAAAAAATGCTCATTCAAAAATAAAAAATGGAATTTTAGAAATTAATAATGTTATTAACAATGTAGCCCAACAAAAAACCCACAAATAAACAAAAATTCTCAATAGTTTGTTAAACAACAGAATGGACATGGCTGGAGATAAAATTAGTAAGTGGGAATATTCTGAGGGACTCCCCCATAGTGCACTGCAAAGTGATGAAGAATTGAAAGATATGACGAGAAGTTAAATGCTACAAATTATCTCGGCCTAGAATTCAACATCTGTCTGAGAAGGGTTCTAGTAAGAAAAAGGAGTGGAGAGAAAATCAGCAAATAATAGAGGAACATTTCTGAAACTAAGGAATGTTTTAGATCCCACTATGTGCTAAACAGAAATAATAAAATACACCTCACCCAGATGCCCTAGTGACATTTCTGAATCACAAGCTGTTCAGATATTATTTCTCAACTCTCAATATTATCCCTGCTCTGCTCTGTTCTCCCCTGTGCCGAAGGGGCTTAAATGCTTAGAACTGTGCTTAGTAGACGCCCTTGTCAGTCGGTCCCAGTTCAATGTCAGGGAGGTCAGTTTGAGAATAATGAAGAGCAGAGAAACCTTTCTCCGCTGGCGGCTGTGAGCTGGAGTGTGGTGCTGGTAAACAGCAGATGTGGGATTTCTGGAGATACTTGCATCAGTGCTAAGGGAGCCGTGGCCATGTAGCTGCAGTGCCTGGACTACTGTTCTTTCTGAGTGGACTGGAAGCCAGCAGCGTCCTCCATGTCCACCCTCTTCAGAGGGCTTGAGACTCTGCTATTGTCTCCATTCTACTTAGGAAATAATCTGGTTTTCTGACCTGACCCTAATGAATACACAAAGAAAAAAGAAAACACTGCACACTAACAAAGAAAGAGAAGGTGAGCAAATATATTATCAGCATTTAATTAGATGATACTGGGATTAGAAATCTAGCTTGCCACATGAGATAACGGTACATTCTATAGAATACTATAAAGCAGCATCAAAAACAACAATATTGGGAACCTGAGAGAATATTCACAAACCATATATCTGATAAACAGCTAATATCCAAAATACAAGAGGAACTCAAACCCTGCAATAGAAAAACCGAGTTTATAAAGGGAAAAAGGATTGAGTGAGACATTTCTCAAACACAGACATACGCATGGCCAACAGGTACTGTATAAGAAATACTGTTCAACAACATCAGAAAAATACAAAAATAGCCACAATGTGATACAACCTCACACATATTAAGATAGCTATTATAAAAAAGACAACAGATAACATTACTGGAGAGATATAAAAAAAGGGAATGCTCATACACTTGGTGAAAATGGAAATTAGTACAGCCGTTATGGAGGAGAGTATAGAGGTTCCTCAAAAAATTACAGAGAACTACCACGTGGTCCAGTAATCCTGTTTCTGCATGCATATCCAATGGAACAAAATCTGTATGTCAGAGTGACATGTCAAAGCCCACTCTCATGTTCATTGCAGCATTATTCACAATAGCTAAGATATGGAATCAACCGAAGTGTTCATTGATGGATAAATGGATTAGCGTACCTATACACAATGGAATAATCTACAGCCTTAAAAAGAAGAAAATAGCATGAGCCTGGAGAAGATTATGCTCAACGAAATAAGCCAGACCCAGAAAGACAAACGCAACATGGTCTCCCTTCTGTGTGAATCTAAATAAACATTTCAAATTCATAGAAACATAGATCAGAATGGTGGTTGCCAGGGACTTGGGAAATGAAGATGGAAGGATGTTGGTGAAAAAGCACAAAGTTTCAATTAGATAGGATTAATAAGTTCTAGAGATCTAATGTACAATATGATGACAATAGTTAGGAACAATAGATTAGATACTTGAAAACTGCTACGAGATTAGATCTGAAATGTTCTCATCCCCAAAATGATAAGTATGCAAGGTAATGGCTAAGCTAATTAGCCTGATTTAATCATTTCACAATGTATAAGTGTATCAAAACATGATGTTGTATACCATAAACATGTGTAACGATTTATATATTTTATACATTTTTTCTCATTAAAAAAACGGTGAAAAAATATTAAGAGGCAAAAGCTATTGAAAAAGATGAAAGATAAATTGATGAGTGGGGGAAAAGTATTCTGTACAACAACATGAAGAATATGTGATAAGAACAAACATGCATGTGTAAAATATTCATTCATGAATTTTGCATAAAAAGATATGCTGTATACATCAAATTGTTTTCAGCAAATTATCTTTGAAAAGGCAGTGGATTTCAGAGGTACGGTGGAAGGAAACTGTGTTTTGACTCAATATGATTCTGTACCATCTGATTTTTTTTTATAATTATTCCTCCATTATGGTTTTGATAATTAAAAAATAAGAAAAAGTATGTGAGAAATAGGAAACAGCCTAGAAATTTTTGTTAAAAGAGTTCCAGTTAAAAGAAGAGGACATATCATTAAAGTTGAGAAACACTAGGGATTTCTCTTCAAATGACTTAGCTTGGTGGGCTGATGTCAAGCCAAAAGGAATGCTCACAAAAATAAAAGAAACACACTGAGAACAGCCAGTATGAATTTTGATAGTTATTGTAATGACACAAAGTTTTTTTCATGAGACTATTTTCCAAAAAAAACCCTGAATCTGATTAGCTTGGCTGGATGCAGATATAATGTATAATGTAGCATTTAGAAGGAACATGTTTACTATTTCATGCTTTATTCCATACTATTTGTCACTATTTACTAAGGTGATTTGCTTTGATTTTATTCACATTTTAGAACAAAATAGTCATATATTTATCAACTAATATTGCAAGAGAAGCTTCACTGTGTCCATTTCACACATACCTGAAGCCACTGGAAAGGAGTTAGCCTTACAAATACTAGATCTTTCTTCACATTAGCAGCAAATAGGCATGAGACTGATACCCTGAGATGAAATAAAAATCTTAATCCCCTATGGGCTTGCCTGAAACTCCAAACAAAAAACTAAACATGTTAGCCCATTCAGGATAGATAAATTTGCACAATGGGAAAAACAAAACAATAAAGATTTCAAAATACCAGTGGTTTACAGCCATAATCCCCTGTTGTGTCCATCACGGGTCTGCTGTGACGTTCTCCAGACTGTCTTTGCTACATGACCCCCCGTGACAGAGAAGTCTATGTCTGGAAGACTGCTAGTCTCCTAGCAGGACAAAAAGAAGTTTCAGGAAGCCTCTCTGGCTCTAATAACATCGATTCAATGGCCAGTGTAGCTTCTGCTCACACATCACTGGCCAAGAGTGGTCATGTGACCAGGCCCTCTGTAAACTTGCAGCCACTGTGTCTTTGGAAGGGCTAGAATTTGTCACACTGTATTCAACAGCGTTAACAATATTTAAGAGATGAACCCTACCACTGAACCCTCAGGTCACACACAGGCCTACTCAGATTGATATAATACACTGCTGTCGTCTATTGAAAAGCTGCAGGAAGAAAAGTGCCTATGAGTATTGTCTCAGTCCACCCAGAACTAACTATTGACAAAAATAGAAAATTTAAGTCAGATAGTTCTTTAAGCAAAATGGAAGACTGCACTAGAGAGACCTCACAAGAGTGACCGTCATGAACTCTTCCCTGGGGAGGACACAATGGAGAAGCCATATGATAGTAGAGAAGACTAAATTGAACCTTGATTTCTCCTAACCATAAATTTCTATGCATGCATATATGCATATGCCTACACACCTCAAATTGGTACCATTTATAATCTCCCTCTTATTAAGAAAAATTCCCTGAGATGTTGGCAAGAAGTCCTGATAGCCTGCACACCTTTTTCATACGACTCCTTTGCCATTTCCCACAGGGATACCTTCACTCATGTCTTATTTCACCGAGCTTTCTCAACATGTCTTTGTGTGCGGGTTGTTCCTTCTTCCTGGCCTATCATACATCCCCAATAAATATTCATTTAAGAGCAGTAAATGAAGAAAAGCTGAAATGAAGGGATAAAGCGACAACATAGCAGAAAATGTAGAGAGGTCGCATCAGACTCTGATCAGATCAGGCTGGAGACTTTGCAGGAAGCCTGGGCCCCGTGATGTCACTCCCCGAGGGGCCGAAAGATAGGCACCATCCGACTTTTTTTTTTTTTTTTTTTTTTTAGTTTTGGCTCCCTAACCTGTCAAGAAGGAGAGGTGGAGTTGTGGGTTTCCACCGCCCCGCAAGGAGCCAGTGCTGAGAGAGAGGAGGAACATAAGGGTGAGAGTTGACATCCGCGGGGACTGTGACACCTTGGCTGGACACTGGAGCACATGGCATGATATGTGTAGAGCAAAGTCTCTGAATGAGAAGATGATATATGTCCTCTAGGTCATGTAACTTCTGGATATCAGTCGGAGAGACTAGAAAGCCCGATTGCAAAGATGATGCATGTGCCTCTGTGTCTGCGAGAGGCCTGCATGAGATGCACCAGGTCCTGCTGATTGTTTGACACGCGACTGCAAGCTGCCTCTAATGAGTATAGCAAAGCATCCTCGTAATTGTCCATAAAAAGGTGTACCGCGTAGACGCGTTGCCATTCCAGGCTGTGAGCAAGGACTCGCTCTGGCACCGTGTTTATGTTTTTGTCCCTAGGCTGATTTCCTCCGGCTGTGAAGTTTGCAAATGTATCCAGGTTATTTCAATCATGTCTGTACAGCTAGGCTTAGTTTTTTTTGTTTTTAATTTCACAGCCCTTGTTTAACTCCAACTCCATTTCTGCACTGGCCAAATTAAAAACATCAGTCCACGCTCCAGAGCTGACCTACTTCACCACGATTTATACATGGGAACGTGAACTTTGCCAAGAAGCACGTGACCCCTGCCCAATATTAATAATTGCAGTGTGGAGATGAGGTCCCTTATACGGGCTAATTCTGAACATGGCTAATTCTGAACAGGGGAAAAGATGAGATGCCTGTTTCCCACAAAGCAGTTGGGAATGAATGCTGTCCGGCAAACGTGTGTCAGCAAGCAGAATTCATGAGGAACAAGGGTCGAGAAAGTTTCTGAGTACATCCACAAGTCGACTTAACATGAACTGCAGCGGAGCTGGGCGTATAGGGCAGTGGTATGGTGCTACTAACTGTTTAACCATCAGTTCTCCAAGGGGGAAAGTCTCGATGTACAGTGTTTGCCAATTTCTGAGGTGTAAATACTCCCACCATCTCGTGGACTGATAGACATGCAGTATATTCACCGTGTAGATGAAATGGGCAAAGATAACCTCAAGAGCATCAATTGTAAGAAAAGGTAATACAATAATTTGATCTGTTTGGGAGCATCTATTACCTTTTCAAATGGAATTTATATTATGTGAAGTTCTTATAATTTAATATTTAATAAAGACTGGGTTTGATCACAGAGTCACAAGATTCCTGAGACGTTATCAAAACTCGACTGGGGACAGATGCTGTGTGCATTTGTGTGTGTGTGCGTGTGCGTGTGTGCATTGAAGAAAAACAATCTCATGGAGTGAGTGTGAGTGAACACAGTACGTTTTAGCCTCTTTTACCTTTCCTGGAATCTGGTTGCAGTTTGGCCTGTGCTCAAATTGGCCATCTTGTGAAGGCGGCGTCCTTTCAAGCATGAGCCAGCACACCGGGGCCCGTGTCCTCTGGCTGAATCCTCAGAGACTTCGAAATCTTTTGTGCGCGTTTCTAAAAGTAACTATATCATGCACATTCTTTTTCCTCAGTATCTAAATCCTTTAAGATGTTCTTGCTTTGGGTAAGATGAAGTGATCCAGAGTGTTATATTTCGCTACCTCGTCTCTGAAACGGAAACCAGAGAAGGTAAGAGACTTGGCCCCTTTACTGCCATAGTTATTAACACATAAGCCAGGCCTTGTGGAGTTGGAGGTGCCCAATGAATAACGGGAACCAGGGACCAAGAGACATCATCCGTGGGGCAATGTGAGGGGGAGAGGCCATGAGGAATATGATCAGGTATTTCTTATGTGTTCTGGGCTTGTTGGGAGTGGGTGAGAAAGGCGATATGGTGTGGGCTTTGCATCCTATCTGACCTCCACCCCTGTTCCTCTGAATCTAAAAAATGTCTTGCTGTAGTTGCCAGTACTTAGCTTGAGAAAGGGCACCGAATGTCTACTCTGTGGTTCACATGTAGAACACAACTTATTCCACAGGGGTGCATTGATCCATGTTGGAAAAAGGGAGCAGAGGCCTATTGGGTAATGCCAGATGCCTGCGGACTGTCACATAGACCCTTCTTAAAGCTAAGAGACGCACACCCACTTTCAAGAGAGAAATACGGAAGCAGCAAAAATCCCACAACTCTGGGGTTATGCTGCTAACGTTCGGTGGGCGTGAGGGCGACCGGGACTCAGCTCCCTATGGAGTTCATATTTGGGCCATTTTAAGAGTCTGTGGGCTTGAGAAAGTCTAGTTCCTTCAAGGCCATGCCTCTCACAGGGACGTGCCTCCTAAGTGAACTATGACTTATGTCCTGGAGCAGCTCAGAAGGAGAGGAGGCGAAGAAAAGCTTATCTTACTGAGGGTTAAGGACTTTGTGTCAAAGACTTTCTCCTGGATGGTTAGCCCTGAATGAGTACGCATTTGTTGCATCATGAGATGGTAGGGTTTCCAGAAATTCAGCACGGCTGTTCACTTGTCTTCAGTAGTCCACAATACCTGGATGGACCCCCTCCAAGCCTTCTTATCGATATCAACAAATGCTAGAATGGTCAGAGACTTGACAGGAAATTGAAAGGAAGCTTTTGGTAGCATGTAAATCTCAATCAAGGGATGGGAGTGTCCTAATTTGGGAGCTCAAAAAGGTCAAAATTCAAAGGAATATTTTCTTTGTGTATTGTTTGTATTTAAGGTATACCACTTGGTGTTTCATATGCATATGCAGAGATAAGTAATGATACAGTCAAGCAAATTAACACTCATCTCTTCAAATAGTTTCTGTGTGTGGGGGGGGGTAACAACACCTGAAATTCACTCTTTTAGCAGATCCAGTACAAAATACAATATTACCAGCTGTAGTCCTCACTTATTTATCTCTCAGAGCTGCAACTCGGTACCCTTTCTTAGACTTATTTCTTCCCAGTCCCCCCACGTCTCGTAACCACTGCTACTTACCCTCTATTCTATGTGTTTGACTTATTAGGCTTTTTTTGTTTGTTTGTTTCCACATATAAGAAAGATTATGCAATATTTTTCTTTCTGCGTCTGGCTTGCTTCATGCAGTCTAATGTCTACCAGATCTATTCACGTTGGTGCAAACAGCAAAACCTTTTCCAAGGATGAATAATAATCCATTAATGCACATATATATGTGTGTATGTAAACATTCTTGATCCACTTGTCTGACAGGAGTCACTTTGGTTGTTTCTATATCTTGACTCTTGTGAGTAATGCTGCAATGTACACAGAGGCCCGCATACCTGTACAAGGTGCTATTTTGGTTCATTTGGGTGTATGCCCAGAAGCAGTATTCCTGGGTCACACGGTGGTTCTATTTTTACGTTTGGGGGAGGTATCTTTCTTTACCTTAAGCCATGTGCTTAAGAGATATTGTCCTGAAAGCTCTTTAGGTAGGTTGGATTACCGTTTCGGAGACTTTGTTCAGCAGGACGATTCACAAGTGCCGGCCTCTGGATAGAAGTTTCCGGCAGGAGAGCCGGGCCCAGAGACACTGCCCCTGGTCTACTGTGTGCTGAACGCACCAGACATCACGGTGAGGCATGAGATCAATAGAGGAAACAGCTAAAAGCATGAGTACAATTGACCCGCTCAGTGACAAGGAAAAGTGCTCACACGGTAAAAGATTGGTAAAAAGTCAATTCCGTTTTTGAAAAATCTGTCAGATTAATTAAAATACAGTGTAGTACAGGAGAGCTAATTAATATCCCCTCAGCCTCTCTCTCTCTTTATCTGTGGCTTTTGTTCTCTCCCCGTCCCCCTCCACACAATGTCGGGAATTGCAGGCTGGGAGATACCGGCTTTGCCTGATGCAGAAGTTTCTAATGCTGGGTAATGGTAAGGTAAACTGACACAAACAATTAGTGTCTGTTTCTAGAACAAATAGAAGTCAACTAGCTATTAGTGCTGTCATTTTTGATCCTCTTAAATTATTCGATTAAAATAAAAGCACAAGAATCGGTAGGTGAGACTACTCGTAGGACATAATCGATCTTTAAAATTGTCCTGTTTTATTTTGCATTTGGTAAAAAACGAAGGTAACTGCTGAAGCCTTGCATGAAGACATTCCTAGAAATTATTAAAGCTATGACACCAAATTACCTGAGTGATTACACCGAGATATTTGACTGGTTTGCCTGTCAACCTGTAGGCAGCTTCTACTATGGTTGTTAACCATTCTTGATTGTCCAAGACAGCCCTGCTTCCCAAGGGGAAACTTTTAGGATGAAAAAATGTAATCAGAGGGGAACCTCCAGAAGACAGAAGATGAAAGGATTCCAAAACGGACCAGTATGGGGCTCGATTGTTTGGAAAGTCTGTGCGCAGCCCGTCAAGTCACCTGTCTGTAGCAATTATTTTGATAAGTTTGCCACACAGTTATGCCTGATCACTTGTACTATTTCACCATGAGTCACCGGGAAGCACAAGCTTCTGTTTGTTTCCTCTCGATGCAAATAAGAAAAAGGAACAAGTGACTTTGTACGTGTGGGGTTTATTTGAAAAATCTGTTAGAATACTTGCCGTCACCTCCTTTCCCAAACTCTAAGACTTCATCTGTTTTGTCTCAATGAAAGTTGTTTAGCATTTCGTGGCATCTACCTCTCTTTACCAAGAGCACACAAAATGCCACCACTGGTGACCTTCATCAATATGAAGCATCTTAAACAAGCACATACAATGCTGCTTCTCATCCTGTGCCAATTTTAGCTGCAAATTAGAACAAATTGGAATAACACTCGAAAAGCATTTTTTATTCCAGTTGCCAAAGAACGTTTACATTTCCAAAAGGCCCAGTTAAGATATTAGGGGAAGAAACTAATGAGTTCCCTGAACTGCAGAAGGATGGGGCAAGTTAAAAATAAAAATAAATAAATATGAAATCAAAATCTGGGGATTCAGCATGGCCTAAAGTGATCTACGTCTGCCTCTGAAGCAGAGTGTGGTACTGATAGTTGAGGTACTTCTGATAGCACCAGCCCAGTTATAGGAGCATTTTGTAGTCTGTGTTGCTTCAAGAAAAGGTGGTTTACATCCAAATATGTGCAAACCATGCTTAATGTGGCAAATCCAAAAGAATCAAGGAGTCAAGTGGTGCCTTATATATGAGGATCTGCAGAGTGCATGATATATTGACCCTTAAAAACATCATAGAAGGGGCCATTGAGTAGTTAAAGAAAGAAGACCCTTCCAGAGTTGCACACCTAACTCCATCATGTACACCTTCCTGGCCAGGGACAGCGAGGTCGGAAGTGCAAAAGACAACAGCGGAAAGCCCAGGGGATTCAGAAGAAAGAAAACTCAACAGGCCATCGGAAGGACCGAAACAGAAAAGAGGACTTTGCCTGCTTTTTAATCTGAGTTTATTATTTAAAATATATGTGACCTTGGGCAATTTACTTAAATCTCTGCCTCTCAGTTTTCTCACCTGTAAAATGAGCATAATAGGAATTTTCTGGAAGAGTTATTAAAAGGATCCAGTGATTAATGTTTGTGAACAACTCAGAGCCGCCATAGAGAGCTCATTAAGGACCTATTAGTTGATCATAAAAAAATCTGATGAGGGTGCTAATAAAAGAAAGCATTGAGTCAGTTTTGCTTAGGTTGACCAGCTGTCCAGGTAAAGCCTTTTGTTTCGAGATAGTCAATCACCCTAGTTGTAGAAGCAGAAGAACGTGTATTTTGTCGGTTGGGGTCATGGGGCAGGACGACTTCACCCCAGTACACAGTTGAGCTGAAATTAGAAAAAAATAACTGTGGATTTGCCAAGCAAACACGCTGGTGGCCCGGTGCTCCAGTCGAGGAAATATTGTGAACCAACCCATGGAAGGATGGAGATGCTTGGGGTGGCTCACCAAGCTGCCTATTATTTTTCACATATCTCTTAGAGAACCTGTCTTTATGTATTATTATATTGGTACATTCTCTTGATTTTAAGAGTTTAGTCTCTTCGAACAATTTTCTTTTCTTTTCTTTTTTTTTTTGAGTCGGAGTCTCACTCCGTCGCCCAGACTGGAGGTCAGCGGCCGCCCCTGGCCACCGCAGCCTCGACCCGCTGGACTCCGGCGATCCTTCCGTCTCAGCCTTCCGAGTAACCGGAATTACAGGAGCGCGCTACCATGCCCGGCTGATTTTTTGATTTATGGTAGAGATGAGGTCTCGCTGCCCAGGCGGGTCTCGAACCCGCAGGCTCAGGCAATCCACTCACCTCAGCCTCCCAAAGGCGCGGGATGACAGGCTGAGCCACCGAGCCCAGCTTGAACAATTTTCAATGGGTAAGAAAGGCAAATATTCTCAAAGGTACTCATTCCTTACAAGCGCCAGCCTTATGTGAGAAATGTTAAAATATGGTGTCCTCTGGGGATGATTTAGAGTCAAGGGAATTCCATTTTACATTTTGAGGGGGTCTGGAATAAAAGATTCTGTCCGGCAGTGTGTGGTCATCACGTTGCTGTGCCCTGTACCTTTCTTGGTGTCTTCCACTCCAGGGTGGGATCTATGAGTGTTTACTAGCACTGCACTTGCTCAGACCCATCTCGGGTGCTGCTGGGAGCTTCTGGAGAAAGTAACACTTAGCGTGTTCTCAACATTTATTCAGGGAGGAAAAATGTCTATAAAACAACTGAGACAAACAAAAGTCACGAGACAATGGCAACGTTTGCACCGTTGGTACGGACGGGGAGGGTGTGTTTCCGGTCAGAGTGCCTGTCATGACAGGATGGAAAACAACCAGTACTGGAGGAATGTCAGGCCCAGGAGGACGCTGTAACCTTGGCCTTGTTCAGCCGACCCTGATGGCTTTCACATTGTTCCTGTGTATGTCGCTTTGCTTGTCACTATTCTGTCTAGCCCTTCCTCGTGTCGTTTAGTTTTTACTGAAAGATTTGTCTTTCGTTCCAAGGGGGTATTTCTTTATTCCTTACATTGATGAAATTTTATTTTGCCCCACTTTAAACTTCAAAGCCTGTTCCGCTGAGTACCCTGGTTGAATCTCCCGTACCAGGCTGGATGTGACTAGCTTATTTTTTGGAGGAGGGACCTGGGCACTAGAGGCCGACTCCTTAGCCCAAGTTGTTCTATTTGCCTCCAATATTGCTACCTCCTGCTGCATGGAAAGTTTTTCGGTTTGGGGTCCAGGGATCTCAGAAATCCCTCATCTAGCATTATAGAAGGATATAACACCTAGGAGGCTCACACTGTGAGCCCTGCTGGGTTTACCAGGTGCTTATGTGGGTGTGAATGTGCACACACATACACACACCCTCCAAGGGACAGTATCTATACTGGTGCATCCCAGTGACCATTTCCCAGACCTCTTCAGAGTAAGCTTCCAAGTCCCTCCTCCTTTCTTCCCTCCTGTGCTCCGGGCCAAATCAGTAGCTTCTGTGTTTCAAGCCTTCCGGATCATCTGACCACTGTAAGCATGTCTATATCATTTTGTTAAGTACCAATAAACTGTCCTTTCCACTTATCACAGATAAGAAGAAAAAAAACTTTCGTAATGCATTTCATGTGATGGTAATTGCTCATAGCTTATTAGGAAATAGCTAAACTAGGATGCATTTTGGAATACATAAACCTTTTAAGGCCGTGTGATTTAGTCACTTCCTTCTATACGATGTGTAGAAGGTAGTGTTTCACCTACTTCTATTCCCGACTTCTCTATTATCTCCTTGTGTTATTCATTCACTCCCTCATGTATTGCTTCGTTCATGGATGCATCTTGAGAGCCTGCCCTGTGTGAGCTCTGGCTGGATGTTGGCGACATAGTTCAGAGGCACCCGTCACTCAATTGGGTCATAACGATCCATCCCATGATGGCTTGCCCTCTAGGACAAGAGCTCAGAGAGGGTATTCTGCTCATCTCTGTGTCGTCAGGGCCCAGCCCGGTACCTGGCACAGAGCAGACACACAACACTGCCATGTACGTGTGGTCTTGGGGTTTAAACTGCAAACATTGACCTTTCCCAGGCCCTGCTGGCATGGTCATGTCCCTGGAGCTGTTCCTGGCTGTGACTTCTGACTTTGAATGGCCCCTACCTCCCTCTTTCTTGACCGTGCCTAATCTTGGCTGTGGCTTCTGGTTTTTCCCTGGCCTTGTTCAGCCGACCCCGATTGCTTTCACGTTGTTCCTGTGTAGGTCACTTTGCTTGTCACTCTTCTGTCCAGCCTTTCCTTGGACTCTTCTTTGCTTTCCTGCCTGTGTCCAGCCTGAAATGTCATGCCTTGACTAAGAGTCACTCATGCACAATCCTCTACCGGCCTGAGCCTCTGCCGAGCCACTGAACTAAGCCACAGGTGACTGCTCTGCCCCCTCATTTGTTTGTCCCACTGTGCTTTGAGGTCACCAGCTTGTGTCCTAGCACACCGAAGATCTCTGCACCTGCCTGGGAATTGGGTGATCGAACCATGGCCTGGTTTACTCTGGCCCTGAGAAAGGCCAGCTCTCCACTCTCCCTCGTACGAGGTGCAGGGGACAGGACCAGGAGGGGGCTGGGTGGCAGCCAGTGGGTGAGTTTAGGCTCCTTATCCTGCTGGTTGACAGAATTTCCCAGGCAGCTGATCCCAGTTTCTGGGGACAGAGAAATGCCACCAAGCGCATCTCTGTGGCAAGTTCTAGCAAAGCTCACAACATTGGAGAGGTTCTGCATGAGAAGAAAGGTGGAGGAAGCTGTGAGTGAATCTGAAGCTCCGTGTGGCCAGAATACATTTATTATGCCTGACTCTTGGGGAGGTGGTGCAGTGGGATGCCCAGGTAATGGGTCATGGGGAAGACGCAGCCTGAGACCACAGATGCTGGCCTGTCCTTGGCCACCCCTTCCAGAGTTGACAGGCCCAGGCCATCCAGAGTGCTAGTCGTCAGTCCCAGAGTGGTCAGCAGCACAGACTAACTTATTAAAATGGAAGTCTGCCTCAGCAGGCTATGAATGTTTATTTTCTTTTTTTAAAATCTTTTTTATTTGTATTTTAAAGATGCGGGGTACAATTCAGGGTTAGGTATACAAATGTTCACTATGCTCATACCCATGTGTGCCCCTCCCTTCCCTGGCAGTTTCCCTCAGCTGCCAATCACACGTCTCCTCCCCTGGCAGTTTCCCACTACTGCCAATCCTTTTCTTATAGTATTATAATTATCCAGGTCCGCTTATAAGAGAGAACTTGGAATACTCAGTTCTTTGTTTCTGTGATGGGTGAATCAGTATTATAGACACTAAGTCCACCCAGGTTGCTGTGAAGTTCCTAATTTTGTCCTTCTTTATGACGGCATAATATTCCATCGTGGATATGCACCACATTGTTTTTAATCCAGTCCTCTTTCGATGGGCAGCATGGTTGGTTCCATGGTTTTACTATTGTGAACAATGCTGCAATAAACATGTGTATGCAAGCATCTTTTTCATAGAGTGCTTTGAGTCCCTCCGGGTATATTCCTAGCAGGGGGATTGCAGGGTCGAATGGAAGATTGATTTTTAGATCTTTTAGGAATCACCAAACTGTTTTCCACAGAGGATGTATTAGTTGACACTCCCTCTAACAATGTAGAAGTGTTCCCTTTTCACTGCATCTTCTCCAGAGTCTGTTGTTTTTTGAGTGATTGATCATGGCCATCCTGATGGGGGTGAGGTGGTACCTCAGTGTGGTTTTAATGTGCATTTCTTTGGTAAATAGTGAGGCTGAGCATTTTTTCATGTATCTGTTGGCTGCTCGTATGTCTTTTGCCCACTTTGTAACAAGGCTGTTTGTTTTTTTCTTTTCGGCATGTATGAGTTCCTTGTAGATCCTAGATGTTAGGCCTTTGTCAGATACACAGTTAGCAAATATTTCTCCCCGGTCTGTGGACTGTCTCCCTGCTCTCTTGATGGTTTCTTTTGCTTTGCAGAAACTTGTCAGTTTAATGAAGTCTCACTTGTCTATCTTATCTCTTATGGCATGGGCATTTGGGTTTTTAATCAGGAATTGGTTGCCAGTTCCAATTTCCATAAGGGTTCCTCCTGCATTTTCTAGGAATCTGAAGTTTGAGGTTTTACGTTTTGATCCATTTAGAGTTGGTTTTTGTGTATGGTGATAGGTAGGGGTCTTGTTTTAATCTTCTGCATGTGATCAGCCAGTTTTCCCCCGGGCACCATTTACTGAATCGGTTCTTTTCTCCCCAGTGGTTTTTGGTGGTGTCTTTGTCAAAGATGAGTTGGTTGAGGAATTCAGGTTTTACTTCTGAAATCTCTATCCTGTTCCATTGGTTTATATGCCTGTTCTTGTACCAATATCAGGCTGTTTTGATTATTGTAGCCTTATAATAAAGTTTAAAGTCCGGAAGTGTTATACCTCCCACCTTTTTTTTTTTTTCTAGGATTTTTTTGGCTATTTATGGTTGTTCATGTTTCCATATGAATTCCTGTATTGTTGTTTCCGGATCTGAGAAGAATCCTACTGGTAATTTAATGGGTATTGTGTTAAACCTGTAGATTGCTTGGGTAGAATGCACAGCTCAACAAGGTTTATTCTTCCAATCCATGAGCATGGAATATTTTTCCATTTGTGTGTCATCTTTGATTTCTTTGAGCACTGTTTTGTAGTTTTTGTTGTAAAGGTCTTTCACATCCCTGGTTAGGAAAATGACAAGGTATTTCATTTTTTTGTGGCTGTTGTGAATTAAATTGTGCTTTTTATTTGGGTTTCTGTTTGTTTATTGTTGGTGTATAGAAATGTGAGTGTCTTTTGCACATTTATTTTATACCCTGAGACTTTACCAAAGTTCTTTATCAGTGCAAGGAGGTTTTTGACAGATTCTCCTAGGTTTTTGAGGTATAGAATCACGTCATCTGCAAAAAAGGATAACTTGACTTCCTATTTTCCTATTTGGATACCACTGATCTCCTTAACTTGTCTGATTGCTTTAGCTAGTACTTCCAAAACTATGTTGAAAGGCGGGGGGGGGGGTGGGCAGTGAGAGTGGGCATCCTTGTCTTGTTCTGGTTTTCATGGGAAATGGTTCCAATTTCTGTCTGTTTAGCAGTATGCTGGCTATGGGTTTCTCATAGAAAGCTCTTACTATTTTGAGGTATGTTCCATCTATGCCTAGATGTCCGAGGCTTTTTACCAAGAAAGGGTGATGGATTTTATCAAAAGTTTTTTCTGCTGTGTTTTTGTCTTTACATCTGTTGATGTATTTAATACGTTTATGGTCTTGTGAATGTTAAACCAGTCCTGTATCCTGGAGATGAAACCTACTTGATCATGGTGGGTGATTTTTGAGATGTGTTGTTGGATCTGGTTTGCGAGAATCTTGTTGAGAATTGTAGCATCTATGTTCATCAAGGATATTGGCCTGTAGTTCTCTTTCTTTGTTGGATCTTTACCTGGTTTGGGTATCAATGTGATGTTAGCTTCATAAAATGATTTGGGGGGAGTTCCATCTTTCTCAATTGCTGGAATACATTCAATAGGATAAGTATCAGCTCCTCCTTGTATATTTTGGAGAATTCTGTTGGAAAGTCATCTACTCAAGGGCTTTTTTTGGTAGGTAGTTTTCTTATGACATAGTCAATTTCCTGGATTGTTATTGGTCTATTGAAGGTCTCGATTTCTTCTTGTTTCAACCTGGGGAGATGGTGTGATATCAGAAAGTCCTCCATTTCCTTTAGGCTTTCGAGTTTGTTTCCATACAAGTGTACATAGTAGTCTCTGGTCATCTTTTGAATTTCTTTGGGGTCAGTTGTGACATGATCTTTTGCATTTCTGATTGTGTTTATTTGGACTTTTTCTCTCTTTTTCTTGGTCAGTCTAGCTAGGGGTCCAAAAGTCTTATTTATCCTTTCAAAGAACAAGTCTTTTGTTTAGTTGCTTTTTTGTATTATTATTTTGTCTTCTATGTCTCGAATTTGGGCTTTTATTTTGGTGATGTGAATTCTTTTGCTGAAGTTAGGGTTTGGTGGTCTTGCTTTTCCAGCTTCCTTAGGTGACTTGTTAGGCTGTTAACTTGTGATCTTTCCATTTTTTTCACGTGTTCATAGAGATATGAATTCCCCTCTTGCTACTGCTTTCATGGCATCCCAGAGGCTTTGGTAAGATGTTTCTCCATTTTCATTCGTTTCCATATGTCTTTCAATCTCTGTTTTGATTTCCATGTTGACCCAGGAGTGTTTAGCATCACACTGTTTAGTGTCTGTTTCTTTGCGGTTTCTGGGGAAACTTTGTTGGTGTTGATATTTTTTTTTATTCCACTGTGGTCTGAGAAGGTGCATGGCAGAATTTCAATCTTATGGAATTTGTTTATGTTTGATTTATGGCCGAGGTCAATCATAGAGTACATTCCATGTAGTGATGAGTAGAATGTATATTCTGTGGTCGTTGAGTGGAGTGTTCTGTAGTTATCAATTAAGTCCATTTGGTCAAGTGTCACATTGAGGTTCTGGATTTTCTTGTTGATTTTTTGTCTTGATCATCTGTCTAGGATTGTGAGTGGAGTATTTAAGTCCCCAACTATGATAGTGTTAGAGTCAGTATCTTTTTTTAGTTTACCTAGAAGCTGCTTTATGAAAGTTGGTGATCTTATGTTGGGTGCATATACGTGTAGGATGGATATTTCTTGTTGATGGGTTGAACCTTTTATCATCATATTGTGACCTTCTGTATCTTTTTTAATTTTTGATAACTCAAACGGTATTTTGTCTCATCTTAAGATCATGACTCCTTCTTTGTTTTCTGTTCTGTTTGTCTGAAATTTTGCTTCCCATCCTCTGACTTTGAGTCTGTGAGTATCCTTCCTGGTGAGATGAGTCTCTTAGAGACAATATATTGTTGCCTCATGATATTTTGTCCAATTTGCCATTCTGTGTCTTTCAGTGGTGCATTTGGTCCATTCACATTCAGGCTAATTATTGAGATGTGAGAGTTTATTCCTGCCATGATGTTCTTATAGAGTTTGTTGTTATTGCTGCTATTTGTTTGTTGTTTCTCGTTTGACTTTTGGTTGATTCATGTGTGTTTTCAATCTCTTTCCTGTGTTCTTGGGAAGGGTTTTGTCATTATTTTTTCCCTTTCTTCTGTGTTTGATACTTTCTTAAATGTTTCTTGTGAAGGTGGTCTAGAGGCAGCATAAACTCTTAGGGATTGAATGTCTGGGAAGGATTTTAATTCTCCGTCGCTGATGAAGCTTAATTTAGCTGGGTAGGTAATTACTGGTTAAAATTGTTTATCTTTGAGAACTTGGAAGATTGGGCTTCAAGCTCTCCTAGCCTGAAGGGTTTCTGTGGACAAGTCTGTTGCTATTCTAATTGATTTTACTGGTTAGGTAGTCTGACCTTTTTCTTTAGCTGCCTTAGGATTTTTTTCTTTTATACCTACTTTGCGTAGGTGAATTACTATGTGTCTAGGAGTTGGTCTTCTCATTTGTTATCTTGCAGGGGTTCTCTGCATCTCTTGTGTTTGAATGGTCACATCACTGATGATATGAGACAAGTTTTCTTGGATAATTTGATGGAATGTTTTGTTCCAGGGTGGTCTCTGTCTCCCTATGTGCCTCAAAAATTCCAATTAATTTTAGATTTGGCCACTTGAAATAATTGCTCATCTCTTAGAGGTTTTGTTCTGTGTCTTTAAGCTTCTTTTCTGTGTTTTTAACAGTTTGGGTTAGTTCCATATTTTGGTCCTCAAGCTCTGAGATTCTTTCTTCTGCTTGGCTAATTCTGCTTTCCATGCTTATCGTTTTGTCATTTATTTCATTCTCTGTGCTCTTTATTACTGTTATCTCAGTTGTCATCTCCCTCATTCTTTCCTCTTGTCTCTCCTCAATTTTATTTATTCCCTCTATTAAAGTCTTGATATCTGCATTTGTGGTTTGAGACCAGTCATTCTGGGAACTCTTCATTGTTTGCCTTCTGAAGTCTGTATTCTCAGTGTCTGACCACCCAGGGGTCTGTGTGAGTCCCATGTTCCTCATGTGGTCTTTCTTCATTTGTGTAGATTTTCTACCCCTTTTAATTGACCTCTTCTTTAATTCTGTTGTTCAGGGATAGGGGAGGGGCAGTTTTTACTTCTGTTTGCTCAGTCTCCTATACTGTCTTATGTGGTTCCTCAGGTTTTGTTCATTTCTGGAGCTGGACACTGAATGGGGGATTGTACTTTTTACAGTTTTGAGATTTAATTGAGGGGGGCAGCTGTGATTCAGAAACTATCTGCAGTTACCCTTATCTGCTCACCAGTGTGTGGGCCCCTGGATCCCACTTCCCACTGCCTTACCATCAGTCCATGAAGTAGGGGTATGGGTTTGCCCCCTGAAAGCAAAATGAAGTGAGAAAAAGTAAAAGAATGGAAAAAGAAAGAAGAGGACAAGAGGAAGATGGAAAGAGAGAAGAAGAGGGAAAACAGGCAACCAACTAACAAATGAAATGAGACACAAAGACAGAAAAGATGAAAGAAACAAAAACATACAAATAATCATATAAACACAGAAACTGATAAACCCCTCCCCAATTGTTGTACTCTCCCTCAAAAATACCCATACACAAACAGGAAGCCTAAAAACCCAATAAAATAACAGAAACAAAGCAAGTATGGAACTGCAATCAAAAACAGAAAGAAAGAGGAGAGAAGTAAACAAAAACAAACATAAAACAATAAAAAACGAGCAAAACAAAAAATCAAACTCACTCTGAGGTCATTCCTGTAAGTCCAACTTCCTTTCAGCTCTGATCTCCAGAGCCTCCCCTCCGCTCTCAGCGCAGGCTGATAGGGTTGCTCTCAGCGTGGGTCAGATGCCCCATGGACCACTGTGGGAGGAGGGTGGAACAGATCTGGACTCACCCAGCTTGCTGCCTGTCCAGTCTCCCACTCGGATCTGACGTGTCTGTCTCCGATCCAGCGTGGGAGAGGGGCTTCTGTCTCTCCGAGTTTGATGGGGTTACCTCTAGGTCCCAGGCTGGAGGCTGGGTGGAGCAGGGTAGGGCATTGCAGGTCTCCACCTGGTCCTGAGACAGAGAAAATAGTTCCAGTGGGCACTTCCTCAGTGGTGGTGGCACTCTTCTCCGACTCTCCCCCCAAGCTCTCCCCATTTTCTCTCTCCACGATCATGGCTCATACTGCTCTGCTGGCACAGCTGATGGTGTGAGCCAGGTGCCAGTTGATAAAGGTGAAGTGGGGGTTGTTCTCAGCTACAGAGGAGAACCCTGGGTGCATAAACCAGCGTCTCCCCTCAGACAGAGTTTCACTCACTGGCCGGCACACACCTACTCATGCAGAGAGTCTTTATGGACACTGGCTTTTGCGAAGACCTCACAGTCCGACCTGTTCCGTCACCATCTTGCTGGAAGTCTCCGAATGTTTATTTTTGACTTCACACACGTGGTGGGAGAACAGGATTTTGCATTATACCAAGTTTTAGCAGTCTATGGGAAAATGTAAGATGTGAGGAAATGTTTACATTATGTATGGAAAAGAGCGGAGAGCACATAGAATGAGAAAGTGGAACAGGGTGTGCTATGCTGAAGAAATGCAGCATAGCTCACCATCGTTTATGTTTTTTGAACTTTTGGGTTTCATTCAGTCGATTAAATTGATTAAATGTGCATCCATTTGTCATCAGGGGCTGCAAAAGTAGAGTATGGTAGTCTGATTCCTTTCTTTTGGTTTTGCTGCTTCTTTTGGTGTTGGTTCATGTCTTCGTTCATTCAACGGAGGGGAGCTTGCTTGTTTCCCTAGGCAAAGCCCATCCACACATGCTGTTCATACCTTTTAAACAAACCCATAACCCCTGGGCTCTTCAAGGGCGGAGGCAGTGGCTTTGGCATTCCCTCCCCTTCCCACTGACAGCACAAAGCTGAAATGAGCAGATACACAACACGTGGTTGTTGAATACGGTTGGGTGGTTTACCAAGCCTGGCCTCTGAGGCCTGAGGAAGAGGGCCTCAGGTAGAGAGGAAGAAGAAGACCTCTTGAGAAGATACGGCAGCCAGTCGGAAGGCTGTTGTCTGTAAAAAGAGACGGTGTGTTTGGGGAACAGAGAAGAATCATCTGGCTGCTGCTGGGGGTCAGTTGGGCCCTGTTGGGCAGGCCGTCACCTGTCCCGGCTGCACCAGGCAATGCTCCAATTCTTGTATTCTCGGTTCAGAGACTTTTTTTGTCTCTTTACTTTTTCTCTGAAGACAGCAATCAGCCAGCAATGAACCACAAGGCATACCTACGGCCTGTACAATTTGAAAAAAAAATTAACAATTTTCCAGCCCCTTTCTCTAAGGGGTAATGCGTTCTGCTATCTTGTGTCACTTGCACAGTCACGTAGTTGTTTCCCCCTCTGGAAGGACGTGTGAAAAGGTGTAGCCATAATGGTTAAGAGAGGATGAAAGCCGACCCCTGTGCTAGACAAAGATGTTGACATAATACTGGTGTTCCCAACAATTAGAGCAGTATATTTGGGTAGGGAATTTTAATTGAAGAAATATAAAATGTTCATTGGTATAATGTGCATATTAATTTAATATAATGTGAATAAGAAGTCACTTGAGATGGAAGCTGGAAACAGCCCCCGTAGGGCTATTGCCATGACAGGCAACACAGGAAAAGTCTTGTTAACCCGTTGGAAGGAGTTTTCTCGTTGCCAGTTGAAAATTTGGTGATGACTGGGTGGCCAGGCTGGATGTGATCAGCCCTCTGCACCATCTCCTGCATCTCAATTAAGGACCAAAAAAAAAAAAATCAAGACATAGCTAAGAAACCTCAAGAGATTCAGCTAGACACCAGTAGCCAATTATCATCCCAACACTTTTAGGGGGTAAAGGTTGTTCTTGTTAACTGAAGCTTCTGATTCGATTGGAAATCTTCAGCATTATAGTAAAAGCATATTTGAAATAATAATAATTATAATAATAACAAAACAAGCATGTGTAGCCCAGCATGTGCACAAAGGGGTTTAAGAGGTCAGATACTATTGAAGTCAAGGTTTCCCTAAGAAATCTAGAATGTCTTGTTTCCCCATACATAGCACTATATACGCTCGACCACTTCCGAGAAATTACAAAGTGAAATGAACTCAGGAAAAATAAGTACTATTCTTAACGTGTTCTGGAAATATTCAGAAGGCACTCCAGACTCTCAGAGACCCTCAGAGTCCTCTGTGGTATGTCTGCTCTCAGTTCTGGAAGCAGGAAGTGAGCAGCCAGTCTGGTTGTCACTTACCAGAAAGCCCTGCGCAGAGATGTCCCTGCCAGAGGGTGACAGATACCAGCTTCCCTCTCCTCAGACAAGGGGGCAGCAGAGCTGTGAGCTCTTCTTTTGTCTTTCTGCTTTGTATTCTGGATAAATTGACATAACCGTTTCACCAAAAGTAAGAAAGTTGGGAAAATATGGATTATTTTCCAGAGCTCATCTTTCGTGACTTAACTGAAAGAGCACTGGCTTTTCTAGAAAGATCTATTTTACTTGCATTTGCATTTTAGAGTTGACAAATAAAGGATGGTTAGGTCCATTTTTTTTCAAACATTCCCATCCATGCATAAATCAGATATTTTTACCATCAGGATAAATAAGCTGATCAGTATTTTAATATTATAATTTGCTGTAAACATCTCAGTAAGTTCCACTGAAAGTACTTCTCCCGGATGTTGTGTGCCTTAGATTCTGTGTTGATCATTATGCATCTCATGATGGTTCTTGCTAAAATACTCTCCTTAGTCTTTTGACTTAATTCACACTTACTTATAGCTGATGTTGAACCTGAAATGTTTCTGCCTCCGTGGCCTCATTTTAAAGCTTGCTCTTCAGACTGTATTGTTGAGGGTTTATTCTGTATCTTTTTAAACTACTCAGGGTTTTTTTTTTTTTTTTTTTGAGTTGGAGTCTCATTCTGTCGCCCAGACAGGAGTGCAGTGGCTGCTCCTGGCCACCGCAGCCTCGACCTGCTGGGCTCCAGGGATCCTTCCGCCTCAGCCTTCCAAGTAGCCGGAATTACAGGCATGCGCTACCACACCCAGTTGATTTTTTTTTAAATTTATTGTAGAGATGAGGTCTTGCTGCCCAGGCAGGTCTCGAACCCGCGGGTTCAGGCAATCCACTCACCTCAGCCTCCCAAAGGCGCGGGATTACCGGCTGAGCCACCGAGCCCGGAGGTTTTTTCTCATACTTGGATTTTTTTCCTAAATATATTGCATTTATTTCTTCACGGATTTTCTCTCCTAATTAAATATCTTAAGAGAAGGGAACATCTCTTTAGTGGTTAATGAAGACTGTGGGACCCAATGGTTCATGCTCAGAAAAAGAATTTGGTTAGGCTATGTCCACATAAAGAGGCAATGATCCCTTGAGAAAAAATTCAGGCTGTAGGATTCAGTCAAGAAATAAACCACCTTTAACTGTGCACCCCACTGCCTCCTGGCCTGCTGCTGTGCAAGGGTAAAGAGCTTAATAATCAGATAAATGGGTCTGAGGTTTGATCCTGATTTTTGACCAATGGGTAAGGCGGGCTTCATGGGTATGCAACCTGTGAAGTTTCCCTGGCCCCATGCTAAGAAGGATTGCACACTTTATTCATTATTTGCTGTTACCATCTCAAAATTCTTAATAATTTTTAAAGCAGGGGTCACATTCTCATTTTGCACTGGACTTTGCAAATTACTCATTGGTCCTGCTGATGGGAGTGTACAGAACAGGTCTGGGAATCTTTAGCAATCAGTGTAAACTCGCTTTTGCCATTCTTTTTTTTTTTTTTTGAGTTGGAGTCTCATTGTGTCACCCAGACTGGAGTGCAGTGGCTGCTCCCGGCCACCGCAGCCTCGACCTGCCGGGCTCCGGCGATCCTTCCGCCTCAGCCTTCCGAGTAGCCGGAATTACAGGCATGCGCTACCACGCCCGGCTGATTTTTTGATTTATTGTAGAGATGAGGTCTCGCTGCCCAGGTGGGTCTCGAACCCGCGGGCTCAGGCCATCCACTCACCTCAGCCTCCCAAAGGCGCGGGATGACAGGCTGAGCCACCGAGCCCAGCTGATACTTTACCTGCACAACTTAGCCTTGCATCACCACAAAACACAGAACATTTCCAGAAACTCAAGGGTCACTTTTCTCAATGCAGGCAGGTCCCTTTACTTATTTTCCTTTCACGTGCTTGATTGTGGGTATCTCAACACAGATCTGTTTTCTCCAATGAGACTGTGCCCTCCTTGAAGGCAGGGATAAATCTGATGCTCACAGTATCACTTGAGTGGCAGGTATCCTTGATATAGAGTCAAATCTATTATATAGGAGAAGAAAAATGTGTCAAAGTTAGGTAGTAGAGGGAAAATATGTTAGTTGCAATTCAGGGAGATGCAGAGAAAATGCTCATCTTGATTGCTCAGGAAGTTTGGACCTGTCCAGGGCAGGCTGTCAGAGTGAAGCCAGACACCAGCGCTCTCCTTATTGGTGCACCATCTGTGGCAGGCCCTCGGGACATGAATGACTGATATGGGACAACACCTAATTCACTGCCAAGGATAGCATGCTCTCTCAGAGATGGCAATGATTGAATTTTTTTCTCACTTATCTCCTGGTTACGTTTCATACAATTACTTTTTACTTCCGTCTCTTTTTCTCTCTTCTATCAAGCAATGGATTTTTTGAAGACCTATTTTGTACTCAATATTACAGAAGTAGACTTTGAGAAGACATGGGACGCAAGACCAGTATTCATGAAAAACTTACAGCTCACTACCTGGAGAGACACAAGGAGTATTCATTCATTTACTCAACAAATATTTATCCAGGGCAGAACATGAGCCCACACGCTGCAGAGTCGTGAGTCTAGTGAGTGATGGATAAGTAAGCTTGGGTTAGGACTGAGGGTGGAAAATATTAGAATGATAATTCCATAGATGATGAGGTTCCTGATTCAGTTTCAAGGGGACCAGAAACGCCTTCTTGGGAGAAATGGCATCTAAACTAAATGAGGTCAAGTCAAGAGGGTGGAAACAGGTATTGGGAGCCGTGCGTGCTGGCCTGGAGTCCAGAAAGATCATGGCGCATCTGAAAACCTCTAAGTAGTGACTCAATACCTTCATCATAGACTCAGGTGGTGGGAAAAGAAAGCGTGAGACAGGAGTCTGAGAGGATGAAGTAACCTGAGCTGTGCTGAAAGTTGACAGAACAACTACCACTTCCAGAGGGCTCCCCTGGTCAGGTGGTGTGATGATCATTCTATAGACATCTTCTCGCTTAATCCTTGGGATGCAGTCATCTTACAATTATGAACCCAGAGCCTCTTCCATCCTTCCATTATTTTAAAAGTTCTGTCTTGAAATTCTTTTAGCGTGTACCACGTCCTCTGGATTCAATTTTCTCTCATGTTAAGGTCTTACACAACCACGGGGAATTCACATTGGTGCAAGAAGATGAACTCAGCTACAAACTTTCTTCAGATCCCACCTCAGTTTCTGATAAGGTCCTTTTTCTGCTCCAGGGTGCGATCCAGGACAGTGTGTTGGATCTGGTGCTCCTCCTTGTTCATCCTAATTTATTCATGAGGAGACTGGGGCTTTTGAAAGTTGCGTGATTCACTCCAAGGCCCCAGCTTGAAAGGGGTGGAGCCATCCTGGAAGCCTTCAGTGCACTGCCCGGGATTGTAGAGGAAATGCCCAAAGGGTGGTCAGGTTCTGTCAGTTGAGTCTTTCAAAGATGTGCTCTATGGGCCATGGAGCCGGCCACTTCCTCTGTGCGGTGTCTTCCTTTTCCCCAGAAGTGGTTACCAGGAGGTTGGCCCAGAGTCGATCCTTTCTTTGGACCACTTCAAATTAGAAAACGCTGACAAAGTATCTTCTTTCAAATCTTGAAACCCTTTCCAGGTCTCCTCACTGCCTCTCCTCTACCTTCGTTGTTGCCAGGTGGAGACAGTGAGGGGAATGAGTTGACAATCGCCAGGTGAGTTTGGCAGGGAGAAAGCAGCTAAGCCAGTGGTTCCCAACCTGGTTGTGTGCCAGCGTCCGGGGAGTGTGTAAGACACTCATCCCTGGGCTGTAGCCTGCACCTTCAGAGTCAGAAGCTCCCAAGAGTGTCAGCCACAGGTGTTTAAAATGCCCCCCTCGTGCACTGGAGTCAGCCCTGGTCTCAGGTAGCAGGGTAACGAGTGGGATACAAATGGAACCATCAGTTCAAAGTGTGTCTGATTCTTTGGTTCAAATGAAGAACTGTCATACCAAACCCTAGTCACTGAATAGTGACTCCTAAGGCTTGGGTCACCTCATAAAACAGATTGCTGAAAATTGACCAAATGTGAGATATTTGTGTGTGTGTGTGTGTGTGTGTGTGTGTGTGTGTGTGTGTTGTGTGTGTGTGTTGTGTGTTTAATATCCTCAGGTTCCTCCCTACATCTGTGTGCACCAATTTCACCTAAAACCTTGTTGGAAAATGTGGCTTCAGGAAGAAGGAAGGAGGTCTTTGACAGTTATGTTCCAAGGGGGTGACAGTGCTTGGTTAAGGCCTCACGTTCTTGCCAGTATCTCTCTGTTTCTGGAAAGCTCAGAAAAAGCACCTCCAATTCTGCCTGGAAAGTGGCTCTGTCGACAGAGGTTTTCCTGCCTCTTTCAGGGCTCCGCATTCAGGACAAGACTTGCTTGCCAATGTCAAGAAGCCTCAGAGCAACGAAGGACTTCCCAAAAGAGGAACAGTCATGCTCATTCAGTTAACAGATGCAGCGTCTTCTCCACTGGGGCACTGCCGAGAACACAACCAAAATAGATTCTGGACAAAGCTGGATGAATAAGCGAGCTGATGCAGTATCTGAAAACACGGGTTGCCCACCATGTAGGTATTTCCAAATACTTTTTCTAAAATACGACCTTTTCTGTATGTTATGAGATTAATTTTCCCATTATTTCTAGAGTTTTTCAAAAAATGGGTAACACTTTGATAGTCCAGTCATTATGCATTCATTTGGTATTCATGGAAATAGCAGTGATCATAATGAATTCATTTGGTATTCATGTGGTTGTCATATGCACTTTCATAAAGATACTATTGTAATGCAGGCTTCCTTTGGCTAGATGCCTTTTTACGATGCCAGTTATTTTATCTGATATGATTTTGCAGCTTCCGGGAGGTGGTTTCTCCCATGTTTCTGGTACTCTGTCCCTAGCTCCGTTAAGCTACTTCAGAAAACATCCTGGTACGACTGACACCTTGCATGTCGCAGATTCACACCTGCACTAAATCCCAGAAAGCACTTTGAAGCTCACAATCCTTCCAGCCTCTATCTTGAGCACGCTCAATTGGTTCATTGTACACTGTGCACTCTTTAAATATCGGTTGAATTCTTGAGCAATGAATACATGCCAGACATTCCATCTCACCTTCAGGGCAAAGAAATCAATTTGAGTCCCTGTTCCTTCACCCCTATGTGTCTTCCACAGCTTGTCTTCAGCAAGACTCTACGGCTCAGGAATCTAGTTCCCAATTCATTTCAACACAACGCAGAGATGGGTTCTTATTAGCTTAATGATGGCTATCATCAGTGGTTGCTCAATCCTAGGAAGTTGAAATGAAACTGGCCAGAGTATTTACCATCAACGAGATGAGACGGGGCAGTCATGCATTTCCTCGTGTTTTACCATGTCCTGCTCTGTTCTCCAGCTTGTTAGGCACTTACTTACCCAAGGGGTGGGGACTATTTCCTCCACAACAAGGCTGTGAAATGTGAGGATATGGAAAACTAAGTAGCAGAGCTGGAATTTAAAAAGGTATCTGCTGACCCAGGCTTCCTGCTGGGTCTCAGTCACATGTCGCCGAGGAAGAAGGGAGTATTTTGCTCAATGAAGAGAGCCGTGTTCTACTCCTGAAGTCAACAGAAGCATGGAGATAGAGGAAGCGGTCTGGTAGTCCTGGCATGCCTGCTTCTGGGGGTTGGGAGAATTGGGGATCCTGAGAACCCCTGAAGTCAGTCACCTCAGAGTGGGCCAAAAGATGGCCTCCGTTCAGCATGTCTCCCTGGGAATCTCATCAGTGGCATTAACAAAGCCTTTGTGAAATATTTCACGAGTTGGGCTTCTGTGCCCAACCGCATATGAAACCGGGATTGCAAAGCAAGAGGTCTGAGGACCTTCGGGGAAGAAGCAGCCCATGGGAGGGGACCACATGATACAAGGGACCCGCGTTTGGATTTTTCTCTTATGTTTTTCCATCACTAATCAAATGCATTATCACATATTTAGTTTAATTACCATATCGGGTGGAGATTCATTTTTTACTGATACAATTAAGAGGCTGGCAAATAGTGTATTACAAGTGGCTTGGAGCCACGCTCAAAATGTGATAGTAATTGATGTGATATTCACATGTTCTGATGGAAAAATTGATTATTTTAATTGTCTCAAGAGGAGTTCTCTGCCTGTCTTTTCTGGCTCCCTGGTGTCAGCCAAGGGCTAGGCAACAGAGGGGCTACAAATTTGTGCACAGGCTTCCGTACGCAGCAGATGAATAGATGTGAAACGTGGGCTCCAGGGCTGAGGATTCGGCCACCAGTGTTCCATGCTCAGCATCGTTCCTTGCTGATTCACTGCAGACGTGTTTGCTGGTCAGAAGATATTTCACTTAAATTAAACATGCAACAGCAGAAACAAATCCAGTGTGTGATCAGTACAGATAGTTTAAAACATAGACCTTGATCAGTTTAGTCTATTTACCTTTAAGTAAAGCTACCGAGTGATTTCTCTATGTATACATCCTTATGAATGAAGTCTTCACAATATCAGTACCTTCAAATTAAAAAGGACTTCAATATACATGGAATATACGCACACCACACAAAAACGGGCCATCTCTCCACAAAGCTAGCAGATTATTAATTTCTTCACAAAATATCTGAACAAGATTTTTCAATTAATTTTTTTCCTGTTGTGTTTGCCTCCACCTGACACCACAGATGTGATGTTGTCTTTTTCACAGCTGGAGACCAACTAAAATGGCCTCTGGGATAATGTGAATATGTCAAGCAACAAAGAATATGGCATTTAAAGCGAGAGAATTCCTATATTCGCGACGAAACTTTGCCCTTTCCTCATGCCCCTTCCTAGCTTGCTCAGATGAGTGTCTGCAATTTCTTGACCTACCAATTAGTTCTTGAATGAGCAGGTTGGAAAACCAGCCCGTGTCACACCCATGGCTAATACCCTCACTTATGGGACCTTGACCCCAGCCAGCCAGCCTTCTCATGGCATGTGGTGTGATGAATAGTTCCATGCTGGTCTAATTGCAGTTTGTGTGTTAATCCCCACTAGGGCATTCTCTGTTGACTTTGGTGTTATCTCAAACACTGATGATTTGCTGCTTGCACAATAGATCTTTGTGTGCATGCATGTGTACACATGTGCTTCATGTGCACATATGCTGAGATTCTCCGACTCAGACCCACCCTGATCTTCCTGAGCTAGTATCAGTCTCTACACCTGCAACGCGGGGCTCGCGTCCTAGGATACTGCCCTACACCAGTGACTGTGTCTACCAAACGGCTAAATAAATGGTAAGGAAAATACATTTTCACCGGAACTGATGACTTTGCATGGTAAAGGCAAGGAATATCCACTGCTTGAGTGGGTCTAATTGGTTTATTTGTGTACACCATCGGCAGTGGTGTCTCAAGCCTGGTCGTCAAAGTTCGTGCTGATTGCTTTCACCTGAAGGTTACTCTGGCACCACAGCCCTCACCTCAACTTATTTTCTACAGCCAGGCAGATGTATGGATGCTCTTTAATGGAATATATTTTAGTGTGGATAAAAAAGATGGAAAATATGTGAAGTTTTATCAAGAATTCTGTCTTGGCCGGGCACGGTGGCTCAAGCCTATAATCCCAGCACTTGCGGGAGGCAGAGGCAAGAGGATTGCCTGAGCCCAGGAGTTCAAGACCAGTCTAGGCAACTTGGCGAGATCTCGTCTCTTCAATAAATCCAAAAAATTATATGGGCATGGTAGTGCGTGCCTGCAGTTCCGGCTCCTTGGAAGGCTGAGGCAGAAGGGTCACCTGAGCCCAGCAGGTTGAGGCTGCGGTGGCCGTGAGCGTGCCCCTAAAAAAAAAAAAAAAGAATTCTGTCTTGTGTCTGATTTAGATTTCTGCATTTTTAATTGTTAATCTAAGAAGGCTATCTATTCACACTTAATTCATGCTTTTAATTATTTATTCAGTTAAAACAATTCATTGAGCATCTAATTTGAACAATAACCCTCGATACTTATTTATTCATTTATTCATTCAACAAATAGTCTTAAGAGCTCTGCCTAGAGAGCTCTTTGTCCCTTAAGACAAAACAAAACAAAAACACATATCCTTCCCAGCCCTTGAAGACTGTTGCTGCCTTTAAGATGACAAAAACAACAAAAATGCATGTCTGAGGTGCTGGCATGGCGCATTCTCCAGCTAACTGGCAACCCATTCACCAGCCTCAGAGTGGAAAAAAATGACAATTGGAACCTCCCCAAATGACAAATCTCTTTTGGCCTTTGTGTATGAGTTGCTAATAGTTGAAACCATAGAGTGAAAGGCAGACCCATCCAAGCCTTCAGCAGGAACACGGTGCTTGGTGTCCTGTGAGCCGCAAGACTCTATTCTTCAGTCATTTATTCCCAACCATGTTTAGCCGAGGGTCTCTGGTTGTCAGGTGCTGGTATAGCCACCTGACGAATGGGTGGCGAATGAGACAGTCCCAACTCTCACGACATCCAGTTTGGGAAGGCAGAGAAGTAAACACCAAAACAAAATCCTAGGAAAAGCATTTAGTTTTAGAGGCTACTTTGGTTTGGAGACTCAGAGGAGGTCTCTCCGTGGACGTGACTTTTAAGCTAAAACCAAATGCGGACAAAGAACCTACTTTGGAGAAACTCAGGGAGGAGCATTCAGTGAATAAAGACTAAATAACTGACAGTAAGAAGGCTCTGAAGGGAGGAGCAGAATACACAGAGACTGAAGGCTAGTGAGGGGTGGGTGTGTAAATGCTTGCATCACGCCAATGAGTAGAACTCAATAATGCAGACCAAGGGATAAGTTTAGATATATTCTTCAATTGGCACAAAAAGTCAGCAGAGGGTTTTAAGTGGGAGACCACTTTAACTGGATTTATGGTTTTAAAATTTCCCTCTCGAGTAGAGAATGACCATTGGCCAGTAAGAATAAAAAGCAGGAAGACTTTCAAGAAGAACGAGCTTAAATCTCCTACTGACCTCTCCAGTTCTTAGTTCATGAGGTCCTCTGCTTGCTTGTAAGATGCTCCTACTGACACTCAGCCCAAAATCCAAGGCAGTGATAGCTGTGGGCACCCAGTGTGGTGCTTTTTCAGCAATAAAAGGGTATGGGACACTCGTAGGCCTCCAGGCTCTATGGGCACCTGACAGTTGTATAGACAAGCTCAGTTTCTGTGCAACATGAGCCACCTTTCCCAGTGGCCAACTAGGGAGATGCCCATGCGAACCCATCTCACGGTGATAAGGAAAGCGCCATCCACAAAGAATTTTGCATTCACATCTGATGGCACTACACTTTAAAATAACAGCACAAATGTTTCAGTGGCTTTGCCTTCAGCCAGTAAAGAAAACCCAAAGCTTCCATAACAAGAATGCTTTATACCAAGAGTAATATACAGTGGCAAATGACATATGTAAGATCCTAACCCACTTAAAAATTTTTGTCGTAACTTCAGCATCTGTAGAAACAGATACAGTACTCCATGAGTGTGATAGTGAACTTGTATTGTTTCTTGTGGGCTCAACATTCAGCCCACCCTCCCTCACTCTCAGGGGTGTTCCCACTTCAATTATGGGGCTCTCTTGGGGCCACCAGTCCAAAGACCCCACCCTCTGTGTAAAGCAATTAGCCTAAACAGTGGACATGTGATCCAGCGAGGACCAATCATGGCAGCTGATATATGTGCCTTAAAGGAGAATCTCAATCTCTCTCTTTCTCTCTCTCTGTCAGTGCTGAGCTCTGAGGCTGTGAATTCAAGGCCCTTCTTGGCTACTTTCCCTCTTATGTGGAGTCTGTCTGTCTGCAGAATGAAGCCAAATGGAGACAAAAAAAAAAAAAGAGATGAAAAACAGATGTGAAGAGAGAGAGAGAGAAGAAGAAACCTGGTGACCCTGGGTCCCTTGATCTAGTCATGGTGTCCCTGGTTTCTACAGTTTTATCAATCTGTAAATAAATCTCAGTTTTCTTCTCTGCTGCATGAACTGATAAATTTATTTTTTGCATAAGTTATGTGACTTGGGTGTCAGTCACCTGAAATGAGAATAGTTCTTAACAGCAGCAATTACCGTTTCTCTATTTCAGAGGCATCAAGCGTTGGGCCATCCTGGGTCCATCTGGGAAAGGGAAATTCAGCACAATGGTTTCCTCCCATCTCTAGAAAACTGCCTTCAAACACAGTCCTTGAAAGTTTTTTTTTTTTTACTCATAGGACCTGTGCTAAGCACAACTCGGATCGGTGGGGGCAATTCAAGCTGATCAGAACAGGGCCCGTCCTCGGTGGGCTCTGTCTTCCACATTATCTCCACGCAGAGTTCCGCCCGATTTCTTAGCAGCCCCGCCCTTATGAACCATCCTGACTGGTTTATTTCTCCAGATGTTGTGTGATCTCATCTCTTATTAATGTCTCCCGGATTTTGCCTACCACGGGGTCAGACGTACTGTCTCCTTCTTGCTGGTTATTATCCTAGTTCCTTTCTTAAAGATTGAAGTGTGCCATCCGTCAATCTGTCAGAGTCTTTTATTTCTAAAGCGACCCTTTAAAAAATCAATTATTGAAAGAGCAATTGCTTCACTTACCTTATGAATGATTACAGATAGATTAAGCAAGAATCCCGTTTCTTGATACTTCAAGTTTGACAATTGGTCCTCTATCACCTTGATTCCCCGCCCCCCATAATATTTGACAGTTTATAGTGTTGACCTTTCTGTTACAATACTCAATCCCCTCTTTTGTTGACTTTGTCCCAAGAAGAGTTCTCGATCTGGCAATTCAGCAACTGGCTGCTGAAGCCCTGGATGAATCAGCCAAACAACATGTAACACCCTTGGAGCAATCTTTTCTCTCACAGAGCTCATTTTCTTCTTGTGACCTGTTGAACTCCAGGCAGAAAACCAAGGGAACGGAAGCACACATGCACACAAGCGAACTTGCAGTTGGGCCTCTCGCCGATGGCTGGAATTGCAATCTGAGGTCTTTTGCCTCTCTCGACATGACGGTGTTTCATCAACCAAGAATCCTTCTCTTTGATATGCCACTAGAAAAATACATTTCTTCATCTAAGCCATTCTGCCTAGAAAGTCCAATCTGGAGAGTAACTGCCATGGGATGGTTGCCTCGTGTGAAGACACAGCCTAGACAGCACCGTGCCTCAGTTTCTCCACCAACACGTGAGCCTGAAGCTTGGTAGCTGGGTTTCTGCTTCCTACCAAAAATGTGTGCATTTGAAATGAATATTTTATCTTAAAAGATTCATGTCCCGAGGGAAGCTTTGCAAAGGAAAAATGGAATTTGAATAAGCGAGTCACCGCCACACTTAGGTGGAGCTCTTTCAGTAACAGGAGACATCGTTCAGATGTCACAGATTGTCTGTCATCATCTCTTTGGCACTCGACTTTTTGAGCCAAAAAAATCTTATTTCTAGAGGACAAGAAAGGTGTTTCTCATTTTGTTTTGTTTTTTTTGAGTTGAAATCTCACTCTGTCCCGGTGGCTCCCGGCCACCACAGCCTCGACCCGCTGGGCTCCGGCGATCCTTCCACCTCGGCCTTCCGAGTAGCTGGAACTACAGGTGTGCACTACTACGCCCGGCTGATTTTTGATTTATTGTAGAGATGAGGTCTCGCCAAGTTGCCCAGGTGGGTCTCGAACCCGCAGGCTCAGGCAGTCCACTCACCTCAGCCTCCCAAAGGCGCGGGATTACAGGCTGAGCCACCGAGCCCGGCATTTTCATTCAAGACAGTAAATCTGGAAAAATGCAGGGAAAGGTTTGGCTACAAGAAAGTTTGACTGCGACTACAAGAAAAAATTTCCAGGCACTTGGCATATCCTTCCCTTCATTCTCAATCATGATCCTTCCAGAATGGATAATCCACAGGCCCAAGTGACCCCCCACCCTGCCTCTAGGGCTGGGGAGAATTACTCCTCTCCATGACAAACTTGACACCTTGCACCACATTCCTAAATGAATCATCCCACTGTCTCCATCAGGACCTTGAAAACGGCAGCGTTAATTCAGTGACAGCATTCAGAACATGCAGGGAAAGATTTAAGTTGCCATTTCCAAACCTTTCGATGGGAAGCTGAGTTTAGGCTCTGAACATCAACACCTAGCAAAGATGCCGCTAGGTCTTTCCACCTGTTGAGTTATTTTTCCCTCCAAAAAATTACCCATATCACTAGAGATGAGGTGCTGGTTTCCAAGTTGCCTCTGAGGACAAAAAACCAAGTCACGTCAAGAGACTACAAGATGTTAGTCACAACAGTATAATAGGCAATTCTTCAGAGGGCAAAGTAACTTGTCTCTAATTTTCAAAGGATCTGCTTTACTTAGCTAAGGCTAATTAGCGGTGATCTTCCTATAAGCAATAAAAACATGACATTTGCTCTCAAGCTTACACTAGCTATTCAACAAAAATTGGCTTTCTAAAACTTTCAGTATCGGTGTCTCAAAAATCCGCAGCAGATCTTTCTCCTCGATGTCTAGAGAGATTGAAGTGGGAGGGAGGTTTTTTCACTTGGTTTGTGGTCACAGAAAAATGCTGCCTTCAGAACGTATCCGTGGGGTTGTAGCATCCTTCTGCACTCCGGAACTCCTTCGTGGGCGATGCATCGGGTGACTTTGTGCTGTGAAAATTGAAAAACGATTCCACTTGTTTTCTAGACCAAGCCATTTTTAAGCTTTTTATCATGCTGCGGCTGCATCGACAGATTGTCAGCTTAATTACTCTGCCTTATAGTCACTAATATGCCTTGAATATCAGATCTGAAGGAGGGGGGAGACAAAAGAGAGCAACCTGTATTGCTGAGGACATGATCACTTTAAACACATGGTTCAAACTCGCTGTGGTTTGGTTTTATTTACTGCTGGAGTTTAATTTATCTGATACCTGTGTGCTGAAGCTGTCCCTTCTTTTTCCAGCCCTCGTAAAACACGTTTTTGAGGCACACGTTGCTTTTCCCTCATAATTCATTGCCTGAAGCGGGAAAATGAATGCCCTCTTGCTTTGAAAGGTTGTGAGGTCATCCGTTGTTTCATAGCTTCAGGAAACTGGAGGCTTCTGCAACTCCAGCTACCAACCTCGCCATCAAATCCATTTCGTGTTTTCTGTTCTTTTGAGAGGTGCTCTCTTGCCTCGGTGATTGTTGCTGTAATTACACAAATGATCTGCTCCACTGTCACTTCTAGTCAAAGGTGTCATCTAAAATTAAAAATTCATGTAAAATCTAGAGATGCAACTTTTAAGCAGACAGTGGAGACCTGAGCTGATTTCACAATGTTTTGCTTAACCCTTCTTGTGCCACTGACGTGAGGCAGGGGACACCTCACTGGAGGTGGGAGATTTCACTGACCCTGACCCCCGAACAGTGTTTCTGTTTGTCTCGTCGGACTGCCATAACAAAGTGCTATGGAGCGGGGGATTTTAACAACAGAAATTTATTGCCTCACAATTCTGGAGGCTGGAAGTCCGACACCAAGGTGTGGGCATGGTTGATTCCTTCTGGGGCCTCTCTCCTTGGCTTTTGGGTGCTGTCTTCTCCCTGGGTCTTCTGGTGGTCTTTGTGGGTGTCAGTGTCTTAAGTTTCTCATAAGCACCCCACTCAGATTGGATTAGGAACCACCCTGAAGACCTCATTTTATCTTAATCCCCTCTCAAAGACTATCTCCAAGTACAGTCACATCCCGAGATTGTAGGGGTTAAGATTTCAATTTTAAGCCCATGCTTATGCTGGGGTGGCCGTGAATGTGCCACTACATTCAACAGAGTGAGACTCCAACTCAAAAAAAAAATTTCAGTTTTAAAAATTAAATTTTTCCCATAACAATGCCCTGCTACCCTCTAAGGAGAGCCAGAGTCCAAATGGAAAGGTGCAACAGGTGAAGTCTAATATTCTGGGGGTGTCTCTGTTTCTGGTGAATCCAGCTATACAGGCAACCATTGACTTCAAGCCTGGAGAAATTATATTTCTAACTATGTTGAGGAAGAGGCATAGGTGCTGGTAACTTCTTGGACACCTTAAATATTGGAAATTGAGAAGTCAATATAAAATCAAAGGGATTCATTATAGAACCACACTTTTCATTTACGTAGGCCTTAAAATATTCAGCCATGAATAAGGTGGGTGAAGCATTGTCATTTTTTTCTTATTCTTAATTTTAAAAGTGTTTAAATTAACATAGAGAAAAATTAGTTTTTTAAAAATTTATTTTTATTGTATACCTCAATGAATTATAGCATGTACAGGGGTGTCAAAAATTGTATACACATTTTAAATGTGACGTTCGCTCAAAAGATGGCGTTAATCAAATGAATGCTAGTGTTACCATGCAACAAGCAGGACAAAGAAAATGGCAGAAGCAAAAATCATACATTTTTACCGTAATTTAATTCAACTTCAAAAAGTAATATATAGATAACATCTCTTAAAAAGTGTATACATTTTTTGGCATCCCCTGTATATAGATCTATGTAACCACTACCACAATCAGGACACACAGCCATTACATCACTCCCCTAAATTCACTCGTGTCACCCATTTATGGCTAAATTCTTCACACACATTCCTGACCTGTGGCAACTACTGAAATGTTCCCTATGCTTATAGTTTAGTCTTTTGTGAGATCGTCATATACATGGAATCAGGCTAGATGTATGGATGAATAGTGACCCGTTTGACTTGGAATAATGCCTTTGAGATTCATCCAGGTTAGATGTATTCATAGCTTTATTATTATCATTGTTACTGTTATTATTATTGCTGAGTAGCGTTTCATTGTATGGATGTTTATTCATGCATCCACCCACTGAAAGATAAGTAGTTGGTAACAGTTTTTGGAAAGCAAGGAAAAAACTGTTATAAACACTATGTACAGGTTTTTGTGTGAATGTATGTTTTCATTTTTCTTGAGTAAACATCTAGGAATGGAATTGACTATTCATGTGGTACGTTCACGTTTAACTTTGTAAGAAACTATCAAATTTTTTTGTGAATGGCTCTTCCACTTTGCAGTTACACCAGTTACATTTGAGAATTCTAGTTGCTTTACATCACACCAGCATTTGGCATTGTCAACGTTTTTTGGTGTTTCTGGGGATTTTGGTTTGTTTGTTTTTACCATTCTAATAGCTGTGCAGTTTGTGGTTGTGGTTTGCATGTCTCCACTGGTTAATGATGTTTGACATCTTCTCATGGGCTTATTTTTCACTTATGTATCTTCTTTGGTAAAATATCTGTTCTAATCATTTGCCCATTAAAATTTTTTTAAATCTTTTGGTGTATATATATATATATATATATATTCTGCATATATATATTCTTTCTCAGATATGTGATTTGCAAATACTTTCTCCCAGTCTGTAGCTATAGCTCGTATTTTAATTCTCTCTTTAGGAATCCTATATGAAAGCATTTTGCCTAACCCAATATCCCAAATATCTTCTCTAATGTCTAAGCCTTGCAGTTTTAAACATTATATTTGAATCTGTTACATATTCTTATGTGTTAACTTAAAAGTTTGCTTTTGTGTAAAGTCGGAGATATGGGTTAAATTAACATTTTTTGCATATTAATGTTTAACTGTTGAAAAGACTATCTTTTCTCCATTGAATTGCCTTTACATCTTGGTCAAAAATCAATTAACTATGTTTTGTTGGGTCTATTTCTGGACTCTCTGTTGTATTTTACTGACCAATGTGCATGTCATTTCACCAGTATCACATATCTTGGATTACTGTAACTTTATACAAAGTCCTAAAATTTAGTACTATGAACCCTTTAATTTTGTTCCTCTTTTTCAAAATTGTTTTGGCTACTCTAGTTCTTTTGCCTTTCCATATACATTTTACAGTTAGTTTGTCAATTTTAGCAAAAAAAAAAAAAAAATCCTGCTAGAGTTTTATTGAAAATATATTGTCTAATAGATAAATTTGGGGAAAATTAGCATGTTAATTACATTAAGTCTTCTTATGGTGTGTTTCTTCATTTATTTGGATCTCATTTGGTTTCTATCATCAGCATTTTGTAGTTTTTATTATCAGATGCCTTATGTGTTTTCTTATATTTACATTTCAGTTTTTATTCTTTAAAGTTATTGTAATATTTTTAATATTGATTTTTAATTATTGATTGGTGACATATAGAAATATGATTCATACTTTTGTGTGTTTCCCTCAAATCCTCTCACTTTACTAGCATTAATTCTAGAAGCTTTTTCTTTCTGTAGATTTTGTGAGTTTTTCTATGTAGACAGTCATGTTGTCTGCAACTAAAGACAGTGTTATTTTTAGTTTTCCAATTTAGTTTTTATTCTTTTTCTTGTCTTATTACACTGGTTAGCACTTTATTTTTAGATGTTTAAATTTTCCCATGTGTTAACAAATGAGTCATTTTACTTAAAATGTTTGAGAACTTACTCAAGACCCCATCATTAGCAACTGCCATAATGAAATATGGAATTCGAACATTTGGCTTTGGTTCCAACATACTTTCAACTCCACCTCCACCTCACTCCCTTTACCAGGAGACTATAGACACACAAAAGGAATGGACATGGGATCTTCATGCAGTTTCCTTCTTAACTTTATCATATTGAAACTGGTCTCTAGAAATAAGGCCCTTTCCCTCCACAGGTATAGATCCCAAGGGTGACTTGGTATCTCAGACCTATAAGGTGGTTATTTCCAGTCATGAAAACTCTCGGCAGTCACTTTGAGGTCACTAGGTTGGCAGGAGAATTCTGAGTGCTTCTAAGGCGATACAGTTAACGAAGGAGCTAAAGCAAATGCTAGGTTTTGCTCACGGCTCCCTTCATGAGCAGACTCTGTTCCCACTCCCTGAGATACTGGAGGGAGGTAGTAGCAATTCAGGAATCTCCGCTTTGACTTAGCTCACCCCCTCAGGGCTACTGTTGGCAAGCTGCAAAGATATAAGCTCTACTGAGCAGAGTGATGATGGCGGTGACCTCACCCACCAGCATGCTGGACCGGCAGAGTCATATTTCCAGCCCAGGCCTGCCTGGAAACAGGCTCTTCTACTAGGCTTGGCATCCTGTCTGTTAATTTCTGCTCCAGGAAGACTCCTTTCCCCAGAAAAAAAGAAAACCCTACCATCAATAGGGGGGTCTTCTGACTCAGGAGGACCCCGGGATGGGGTGACCAGGGCTCTTCCTGCAGGAAGGCTCACGCCTCCTTCCCCCAGGACTTCACATTGCCTGTGTAGCAGCCCTGAAATCCATTTTATCAAGCCCTAGCAAAACATGAAAACTTAGTTTTGAAAATAGTTTGAAGGTTGGTGGGGCCTTTTGTTTCAAAGCCAAAGTAGATGAGAGGAAGAGTTATACTCCCCGAAATTCCCTTAATACCGCATGTCTTGGGGAGGGAGGAAATGGAAAAATCAGAAGCCTTAAAAACTGTCAACAAACACTTTCATTCTCTGTTTTATCTGGAAGTGTTTGGGCTCAATGGACTTCGTTTCGAACGTGTTTGACTACAGAATACAGCGAATATTATAGCACGAATGTGGTCCCACATACGCTGCAACGTACATCAAATAGCTCATGGTGCCCTGGAATGGGACTTCTATTTTTGCATCATTTGCAGCTTACCATTGTAATTCCACAGGGTCCACCCTGCCTGTAAAAAAAAAAAAAAAAAAAAAAAAAAAGGAGGCAGAGCTTGATTTGGTTATTGTAATTCTGAAAAAGAATCTTTTGGGAGTCTTCTGCCATTCCTTGCCCGGCACACAAACTGTCTTGACCACTCGCTTCGCTTTCTTTTATTAATGCAGGAAATGAGATTGTTTCCAAAAAAGGAACACTTGTGTGGCTTTCTATCTCCCAGATTTCGCAATTTCAAGCACACCTTAATTTACTTTTGTTGGCCAAAAATGATTGTAGGAGGGACGCTACCTTTCTCCACCATCGAATAAGCCGTTAAATCTAAAAGAAGCGTTCATATAGAAGTTCAAAGTTGTTAATTCATTAATGGCCCCCAAACGCTCTGAAAAGCAAAGCTCTCCCTGCTTGTACCATTGTTTGCCACAACAGTGACGGAGAGCTGCGGCTTCAGGGAGCTTTTAGTGCTAAAGCGAGGCGTGCCGGGATGAGACTAATATCCTCAAAGGCGACAAGAAGGAAAGCAGATGAGGGTGCTGCTGTGGAAACCCCAGAATGAAAACCAGAAAAGTTTCCTGGAAGAGAAAAGGACTGTGCCTCCACATCTATTTTGAGTGAGAAGAACCTGGAGCTCCCCATTGCTGAGGTCGCTACTCAGCTTCCTCCTTTCTGAGACCCAGTCCTGTCTCTCCTTCAAGTGCTCAGAGCTCCTTAACGCCAGGTGTCAGTTTGGACAAACAGGCGTCTTCCTGCTGTACTAAACAGGAACACTCAAAGGCAAAGGCACGCTGCTAGGTGGCCTGTTGGGAGTAGTCTGCCCACGCCATTTGTCTCCTGTAGGAGAAGAACATCTGTGTGCATGGCTATTTAGTTTGTAGAATTCCAGGGCCCAAGAGCAGAAGTGGCACACAGAGAGGCAGCGGGTGTCCCTTCAGAGGAAAGTTTTCCCAGGGTGTGAGCTCTAAGCCACACCTTGCTTGGCCATGTATAGGCGAAGGTAGCAAAGCATAAGAAAGCAGGGCAAAATCCAGGAGGCTTGCATACCTGTGGGCGGGCACAAGGAGAAGTCTGAGCCATTTGTAAGCACAGTTGATCACACTAGTACTCATCCTCAGGAATCAACCCCCTCCAGAATTGTGTGACTGGAAGATTCTATTCCACGGGCTTGGGCTCATCCTGAATTTGGCTCCACGAGTGGCTCGACAATCATCCAGAAGAGCCCAGGACCCTGGAGATGGGTAAGGTAGCATGCTACCTCCATGCAAACAATGCCGTCAATGGAGGTCACCTGGGTTCCTGGCGGCCACAGGGTGATGGGTGTGGGAATTGGGTAGATTGTGAAGTCAGCACTTGTATTTAATAAATCCAAATCTAGATAGTAATCGTTTTCATACTTGAATTTGATAACTTGGAAAGAACTCTCATGAAAGAAAGTGAGTTCTGTGACCCAAATGGCATGCAGAGGTCTGAACTTCTATGACGAAATGTATTTGGACAGGAATGGGTAGGATGGTGAGAATCACAATGGAATCCCTTGCATTGCTCACTGTGTGACTTGTCCTAAGCCTCGGAGTCAAAATCTTGAAGAATACTAATCCCCTAGTCTTGGGTCACGGTTCGATGGGATGTTCTTGATGCTCTTTGTAAACTGCAACACTTCAAGGTTGACTCAAGTTATACTCAACTGTTCCATGGAGAACTGCACTGCCGTTCATTCAACCAGCATTTGTGGGTAACTGTGGTCTCACTGTGGGTGATGTGAGAGACCCAGAGGAGGAAAAGCCACAGTCCTGGACTATGAAGTGCTCCCATCTGGACGGGGAGGCCTGTGTGTATTGCTTTTCCCATAAAAACCGGCATATTTGAGTGGAAAAACACAAAGCCCTGCTCACTGCTGTCATGTTAATGGAAATGTCATCCAAGTGAGAGAATAAAGAAATACTGAAATCCCACCTGAATGTCCAATCCAAAACAATGTTTTGCACTAAAATTTTGCACCTTCCGTGTTTCAGGAGTATATTAAACCACTCTTGCCCGGTGTGTCATTAAGCTGATTTTTAAAAATTTGCATTCATGAACTATGACATTGACTTTCAAGAGAATTGGATAGACAACTAGACTGTGACTCACCTTACTGTATAGCTCGGACGGACCACAGGGAGGAGAGACACGGGTTTGCTGGTGGATATCATAAACTTCTCAGGAAAGGAGGAGGAAGTTGTAGTTGGACTGTTCATTGAATTTGTGCATAGGGGCCTGAGTAAGCCATGTTCCTACCTGAAAATGACCTGGGTCGTTATCGATGTGTTGGTATGAATCAAGCACCCCGTTGGTGAAAACCGGAGCCCTCTGGGTCTCCACGGGCTTCTCCCGCCCTGTCCGTGTGAAGGCCGTGTGCAGACTTGCTAACCAGCTTGCTCATCATCTCGATGTCATAAACGGTTCAGCATTGGCCTTCTGTCAAAATGGATTTTCAGGCGAGAGAGACAGTCACTCCCCATGCATCACTGCGTGTGACACTATTGATTTGATATTGACTCGGCATCCTTCCTGGGTTGAATCCCAACAGGTGGCCGGGCAGACACCATTTTCCCAAGGGGGTCAGTGGAAGAAAATGTGCAAGTTGCCTTTTGAAAAAAAAAATCCCTCCCCTTAAAACAAACTTCTGAAGGCAGAGCATAGAAGAAGTATAGGAGAAAGGTGAGCAGATGATCACTGCATCTGTAGCAGGCACATTATTGATGGAAATTCAGCCGTTCCTTTATTCCTTCAGTGGTTTGAATGGTGACCATATTTTCTCTTGACTGTCTTTCTGCTTCTGCCTTCCTACCCTCCTGTGTCTGCCCCATGGTTTTCAGCTAGAAGAGTCCTCCTGTGAGCTGCGGGACTCATGAGAGTGGGTCTCTAGCGCCCACAGCCCCCTGGAGGTTGGGTTTATCCTGGCTGACTCATAAAACAAAGGAACCACTCAGAGGAGAAGCCCACTTCCCACTGCACCTGCTGTGCCCCCAAACCTTTCCTTAGATCCTTCAGGAATAAGACAGACCGTGGCTTTTAACTCCTAGTCTAGGAGTTAGCTTGACTCTGGCAAATGATAGCTACTCAGTAAATATTCTTAGATTCTCTCAGGGCACAACCACTTTTCTGGATCCAGCTGCCATTCCTCTGAATTAGATGATAAAGAGGATCCTGTGGTTTGCCGATGGTAGAGGAGAAAGAACATGACCTCAACACCCTGGCCAGACGACCGACCGACAGATTCGCCATTCGGATTTGCCCTGGTCAAGGTGAGATGCTGGGAACTCACTTAAGAGTTCTCCAGTTGGAGACACCTGACTTCATTATATTGTTTTCTTTTCCTTTATTTGGCGAAACGGAATTTGGAGAGCAGCATTCAGTGTGTATTTTGCATTGTCCATATTGCAACCAAATGCATCGCTAAGCAATACCTTGCCAGAAATATTCAGCACAAAAGCTCCGCAAATATATGATTGCACTGGGTGGAATGAATTATACATTACACACAAGGTGCAATTGGGCGTCTGTTTTATATTTTCCTGTGTAGTTTTATAGCTAATTAATCAGGTGACCATCTACACCAAAAAGCTATAAAGCTATGAAAACCACTTGGAATTCTCCTTCACACAAGCCACAGGCGGGGAGCAAAGAAAGAAATCCAACAAAGATTTTCATAGTAAACTAATGAAAACCCCGGTGTAGTTATTTATTCTGGGAACACTTGAAAAAAAAAAAAAAAATGATGGTATATACCCCCCCACACTCGCCTCCTCAAAAGCAAAATTACAGAGGAAGTGTTTTGTGATTAAAATCTGGCTGCCAATTATATAGATAATTTTAGCAAAAGAATTTGTGGAATGCTTCATTGAGTTTCATAAGCTTTAATGAAAATAAGCAAATAATTTAATGAGGGTGGAAAAGGTTACATTGTCCTTTAAAAAATTATCCTAGTCTAGTTTAATCACTTTAAAAAGCAGCAGTCAAAATGTTGATCGATTTTCCCTATAAGCCACATCATATCTGTTTTGGAGGGACCCCTGTGCAGGGATCCGTGCCTTTGGCATAGAGCCACAGGGTCTGAGACAATTCCTTGGAGGTCTGTTTCAGGATCAGGATGGTTCAAAGTCACCTTATCATCTTTCCCCGGGACCTCTGTGCCAGGGCCCCAAGGTGCCGTCCTGGCTGACCTCCTTCTATCCTCTCTCATTATCCCAGATACTTCCAGACACTCCCCACTTTGGCTAGATACCTACTATGGGCACTCAACCTCTAGTTCCTTTCTTGCCAGTCCTGGACCAAGCCCTTAATATCTCCCAAGTTTTTTGTTGATCTCATGGTGTTTTTTTTTTTCTTCAAGTTTCTCCATCCATTTCTGTTGCCCTCACATTCTATCAGAATAACTTGCCTCAAACACCTTCACCTTGAATCTAGAGGTGAAATGGCTGTCGATCACTTTAAAATCATGCCCAAGCACTCATGGCTCTAATTTCTAACCCTGGTTCACCTACGGACTTGTACAGCTCGCGCTATTCCGTCCTGTAAGAACCCTTCGCAGTGACGAGTGCTCATGTGGTGACTTGATTTTTGGATCTGTCTAACCTGTTCTTTCCTCTTTTATAATGACTTCTCCTCCTCTGGAGTGCCTGTACCTGTCTCCTCCTGCATCTTGCATTGTGGTGTACACAGGGGAGCAGGGGACAGTGTTTGGCATTATGAGCTCCAGAGCTCATCTGCCTGGGTTTTAATCTATTTGTTGGCTACACACTTAACGGGAAAGTTACTGACCTCTTCATACTTCAGTCTTCTCGTCTGTAAAAAACAAAGGTATCTACCTTCTGGTGGCTAAGATGATTTCTGAATTACTAGCACCCAGGACTTAGGACAGGACCTGCATGGAATGGCGTCTACTGCCACTGCCCATGCAATGTTTCCACCATGAAGCTTTTTTTCTCCCTCACGTCCAGCTCATGGTACCCTCGCCATGCCTCTGCAGAGTTCTCCAGATAGATACGAAGTTCCTGATGTCAAAGGACATGCCACCTTTTTCTAATCCCAGCCCAGTACCAAGCACAGTGGGAACACTGACTGTTTCTTGACAACAATGCTGCTTGATTTCAAGGGCCTTCTGCAGAGTAAGTGGGTAGTTGGGTAAAGGATCCAGGCCTCCTCACATCCTATGTGAACTTTTACCAGGTGATTGGAACAGATTCCTCAACCGTGATTCCTGGATAGGATAAGTCCTGATAAGTCTGAAAAAAAAATCATTACTGCTTTTGCCAAAATGTGTAATTAAAGATAGTGCAACCTTCATGTGCAAAAGACTACTTAGCAATCCCAACACACTTAAATAGTTCGCATGAGTTTTCTAGCAGACCTTTGAGTGGGCCATTTTCTTTGGACTAAATTGAGTCAATTTCATCAAAATTGAAGAAGCAGTTGTGCATGTAGATATGGTCTCTGATGGTGAATTTAATCAAATCCAAATGTCACCTCTTTGGGGATTCAAACCATCACCAATTTTATCTTTACTGCCAATTCAAGATCTGCATACATTTAAAAAAAAAATCTGGAGGTCTTAGCCAGTTTATCTTCCTCGTCTTCTGTCTGCGAGGAGCCAGGTCACCCCACCAAAAGGTACTAAAGACTCACTCGCATGAGAGGCTGTGCTTTTCCCAGGGCCTAAGTCACTCCCGGGCTGTAAAATAAGGTGCTGGAGAGAGATGGCTGAATCTGACCAATGCCAGTGGGCGCTCCGTGGCTTTAAGGGGCTTAGTTAACTCACACCCTTCACCATCTAATCCTTCAGCCTGACCCAGTAATAAATGACAGTGAGCAAAACCCTCTCTTAGGAGAAGAGAAATAATCTACATAGGTAATTCAACTTTTGCAGGGCACGGGGTTTCATTGACTGTGCAGAGGAGAGGAAATTTTCCTAATGGGTTGATGGTGCATGGAGAGAAAGTAGTTACTTCTCCTGGCTGCATCCTTTATGAAACTCACCCTGAGTCATCTTTCCCGTCTTCTCTGCAAAGTAGAATATACAGGGCATCATTGAACCCATGTCCCCCGCTCTTTAGGTGTAAATGTTGTCCGACCTTAGAAGCGATCAGCATCCGCGAAAGTCCGGCACAGCTGCGATGTCTACTGGACTCACCCCCTAGTACTTAAGAGTTTAGTGCCTTCTCCTAATGACGGTGCAACGTCTGTGTTCACATTTATTCCACACCAAGGCTTACCCACTAAAACCACATTAGCTCTCTTGTGCTTTAAAGCAATGTACCTGCAGTGTGGGGCAAGAAATCTCATCCTGTATGCCTTTACTATTTGTCGTTTCTAAATGAACGAGATATGTTGTACAATGGAATTACTAGATTTGTATTAAATTGTAGCTTTGGGACCCATCGCCGTGTGATGCTTGCTACTTGCCACTTGCTTTGTTTATCACAGAAAAGGGAACTGAATTAGCATAAAATGCTACAAAGTAGTAAAAAGGATTTTTTTAAGCACCCTATCTATCTGACCTACTGTTGACCTGGTCTAATTCGTATTCTCTCTGGAACATTTTAACAGATCGTTTTCCTTGTTAAAATTAGGTCAGATTAGAGAATTATGACCATCCATTTACTCTGTTCAAAAGACAGTCATTTCTGCTTCGAAAATAATAATCCTATCTTCACTGAGATCTTTCTTGTTAAATAAAAACACATGCTTGACTTTGCCTCTTAAATTACCGACTAAGAGGCTGCCTCTTGCAACTGTGATTACTTGTGAATGACTATTTGCCCAGTACTGTCTTTCTAAGCCCCTGGGAATGATATTGGTCATCATAAATTGCATATTGATCAGTTGCAACTAGAAATTAGATCCAAATCTTTGAAAGGAATGATCAGACTTTGAGTAGCATTTGCTCTGAAACATCCCAAGGTCTGAGTGCAATTCTCTCACAACTGTGAGGCTTTCTGATTAATGACTGCTGTTTATGCAAAGCACCTCGAAGTGGAAATGCACAGTCAGATCTACCCCACGTCCCTTTCTCAGCACACCTCTCCTCAGTTTCACAAGGGGCCTATTTTAGGTAAGAGATGTACAGCACTAAACCCATACTCACAAGAGTGATTGGTGATCTGTTTAATGTTGAGGCACTGAGTAATTTTATAAGTGATACAGTGTTTTAGCTTTTGATTTTTTTATAAAACACAAATTTGATATTTTCCTGGCCATTATTTACACACACACACACACACACACACACACACACACACTCACAAAAAATGTGGTACAAATAAAGCTCTCTATGGCTACCTTTGCCAGTTTGGCCAAGTGTCCTGTCAACAAGGGTGTATGGCCAGGTATGGGCACAGGTGTTCGTGCACACAGGAGACACAGGGATGAAGCCCTAAGAACATTCTTCTAATACTCCTTTAAAAATAAAAAAGGAAGCACATTCCAGCAAATACTCTGTGGAGCCCCGAACTGATTAATTGCAATGCCAAATGGCTTTATTCTGCTTAATAAGAAATTAGATCACAATGGGGATTTGCAGAAATTACCTTGAAATGTTTGTGTGTTTGAACGATTGAACAATTTGTGCTAAAAATTATGTTACCCCAGTTTGAATCCTAAGCTTGTGAACAAATGTCTGTTGGGCTAATCAGTATTCCAGGAAGAAAACCCTCTTGGCTCTCAGCCTGGGTGAATGGGGATGGGATCGGCTTTCGACAACTACAAGTTTTCTGGTAGCCCACTCGTCCACCCATTTGGGTGGACAGCTTAACAGTTCATTTGGAATTAATTAAATCTTAATACTTACCCTTGGTGTGTGCTTTGAATGCAGTGGCGGCTAAATTTAAGGGAGCCCACTCAGTTTCATTAGAAGGCAAAAAAAAAAAAATCCCAGCCTAATGCACAGCTCCTTGAATAACTTCTGAAAATCTTTTAAGTCAACCTTGTGTTTTAGTCAACAGGGAAGGTTTGACCTCTCACCTCTCAACAACCATCCGTTTCATTATTTATCTGAGGGAATCAGAGACTTTTTGTTCTTTCACAAAAGTCCCTGACACCAGGATATTTTTAATAGCTGAAATTCTTCATTCTTGTCACTATGCCTTTTGAAAATACAGGTATTTTTATACAACACGTAGCTAATGAGTGAAACTTCAGAATCCAACCTTTCCTTATAATCACGGCACAGGGCCTGAAAAAGCCCCACTAGTGAGGAACATGAAAATTAATTATTGAGCTCCCTGTTTTATCCTCCTCATCTGTTTGATATTCTGCAGCACAGAAGGAGTCAGACAATTAAATTACTCCTCCCTCTGCCGAATCTCAATGCTCCCTGCACCTCATCTTCCACTCCGGAGGCCAGAAGCCTGTCTGTTTGCAAAGGGTAAACTGGGGGGAGAGGAGAAGACAGAGCGGAGGGTGCATTTTTTTTTGAAAGGCCATTCTGTTTTCTTCCACATAAGGGTTTTTAAAGAGCCTCTGCAAAACGTCCCCTTTTGGCAGTGGTTATTTTAAATGTCTTTTTTGCCCTTTTGTGCTAGCGTCAAAGATTCTCACAGGGAAAAGTCAAAGGCTGTGGCCTCTGGATTATCCTCATACCACCTTAGATGCAGCTTCGTGGAGAAATATCTTCTTTCCTGTCATTTTATAATCTCCTCCTGTTTCTCAGATAAATATATAAAACCTCCTAGCCACTAGTGAAGATCGTTGAATCAATTAATTTGTTTTATTGAACAATAAAGCTGTCATTCTTTAAACTGGGGTGATTTTATCTAAAGCCACGGGTAGTTTTCAAGCACACCTAGACCCATGTTTAGGAAGTGTGTGTGTGTGTGTGTGTGTGTGTGTGTGTGTGTGTGTGTGTACGCGCACACATGTATGTGCCTGTGTGTGCCATCTCACTTTGGACTTTACGGGTTATGTTTTGACTGAGATACAATCTAAGAAGAGAATAAGATGGCTGGATTAAAGCCAGAGAGAGTAGTTCTTGTGCCTTTTCCATCCTGGGTGGGTGAATTCCTTGTTCAGCCTCCTCGGGTGGGCCTTATATCAGGAAATCATGTTTCCTCTGCAGAGCTCAGAAAAGTCAGTGTTTGCATGTATATGAAGTCCTCTGGGGAGACAAAATTTGCTCTGATCAGGTTAAAAACAGGGCTTGTGATCCACCAAACCTTAAGGACCTCAGGCCAGCAAGATGCCCATGCCTACAGAGTTCTGTAGGGGAAACTCAGTGCCAGACTCCAGGGTCAGAAGTCAGAGTCCAGAGGTCAGGCTTCCCCATGGGTGAGCAGCGGTTGATCCTTCCGGCTGCCAACCATATTGCTCAGCGATTCCATCAGAACTGACTGATTGGCCCAGAAATTAGACTTGAGCTGAAAACCCCTTTTCTCCTACTTTACAGCTGATTTTTAATTGAGAATGTAGGGATCACTGATATTTGCAATGCAGCAACACTTGCACTTGGTGGATATATTGCGTGACATCATTTGGAGAAAAAATCTCAACCTCTTGAGCAAGTGCATTACAAACAAAGTTAACGGGAGTATACACACATGAAAAAAGGTTGCTCCTATCTTTAGAACACACATTTCCCTCTCTCTTTTTTGGTCATCGAATGTCACAAACAGAATCTCCCTTCCTTTGTCAAGTGCATGTATTTTTTTGAAGGGGGTTACTTAACATCCACTCAAAGTTGGATTCTGTGCTCTCTTCTGAGAAATTTGTCATAAACCTACAACAAGATCCACAAAAAGCAGAGACCTCATGTTTAAAACAAAATGACGATCCACAGTAGGGGGAAATGCAAACCCTGCAGTCAACATGCATAGCGTTCAAGTCCATTTCTATTCCGGACTCTCAGCCTTACAGAATTCCAAAACCTTGTTTCTGCAGGCATGACTGGGGGTGGACAGAAGGCATTTCAGGGAACATCCTGGAGAACAGAAGCCAGAGAGGAACGATCACGCACCAATGTCATGATCAAAGCAGCAAGACTCAAGTTTGGAGGCTCAGAAAGGTGTATTTTCAGTACCCCCTGCATCTCATCGTGCCCTGAGCCCCCTGGGAGCTGGAGACAGGGACCCCAGTATTTCTTTCTCTTTTTTTGAGTTGGAGTCTCCCTCCATCGCCCAGACTGGAGTGCAGTGGCAAGTTCCCGGCCACCGCAGCCTCGACCTGCTGGGCTCCAGCGATCCTTCCACCTCAGCCTTCCGAGTAGCCGGAACAACAGGCGCGCATTACATCGCCCGTCTAATTTTTGATTTATCGTAGAGATGAGGTCTTGCCAAGTTGCCCGGGCAGGTCTTGAACTCACAGGCTCAAGCAATCCACTCACCTCAGCCTCCCAAAATGCTGGGTTGACTGGCTGAGCCACTGAGCCCAGCTGGACCTCAGCACTTCAACGGCATGTCTGTGTATCCCCTGAGCATCCATCACAAGACTCTACAACACCCACCCTGCCTTCTGGGGTTGGGCGCCTCTCCAAGGAGGAGATTTTTCAGCCTCTGGCTGACTATTGATGGTGCATTGAACGCTTCTATGGAGGGGTAGAAAGAACCAACCTGGCAGAGAACCTGTGATGCCCGGGCCCTGTGGTGACACTTTAAAGTCACGATCTCACTTAATATGTATGACAGCCACCGGGGAGAGAGGTAACACTATTCTCCAGAGAGGAAAAGAGACTGGCTTCAGTTGTGCTGATCTCTGTGAAACCTGGACACACCTGGCTGCAGTCTCCCTGTTACCCGCTGTTGCCCTGGCTTCTAGGAGAGGGGTCAGACACTGGAGCCTGGCTGGGGTATGGGATTCTGGGCATTCTCCACCCACTCTACAAGCCCCATGCTCAGCAAGCCCTGTTCCACTCCTGACTTCCACTCCTCTTCCTTATACAACCCTAGTTCCTGCAAATACTCACCTCAGTTCAAGCCTTCTGGATGCACTCATGCATGCATATCCACTCTCATGCCCACACACGTGTGGGCACACTCACAGTGTCACGCACGGGAACAACTCACAGGCTCACAGACGCACTCACACACTTGCACAAGCCCTGCAGTGCAGCACACATCCACACGCACGCAGGCACTGCTGTTTGATCCTTCACCTGTTTCCTGCTCTCCCCACATCTGCTCCCTTTCTGCCCCAGCTGCAGGGACACGTCACACAGTGCTGGGACCTGGAAGGTGGTCGGTCCTGGTCACTGAACCCGTGAGTGAACTTGTGGGTGCACCTTGGTTCTAGGCACTGGGGGCGAGGGGGGTAGCGTGGGTGCCCTCGCGGGGCCTGTGCTGCAGATGTGAGGTGAGAACCTGAAGACCCAGGGCTGGGATTCCAGCGTGTCTGGGCCCTTCCAGCCTGGCCATTGCGGCCAGTTCCTGCTCTCTCTGCCTGGCGGTTCCCTCTCTCCAGGAGGAACAAGGGAGGAAGGAACGAAGAAGCGAAGGCGGGGAAAATCCAAAGCCATCTAGAGGGTTCTTCTCCACCAGCACACACATGCGCACAGGTACACACGTGCACGCACGTGCACACATGTGTGTGCACGCACGCCCATCTTTCTGGTGTTAATTCCTCCTTTTAGAGGATTCGGGGTCGTGCACTGCTATTGTCAAAATGGAAAGGCCTTCGCAGAGGACTCTGGGAGCCCAGTTCTGAGGATTGTGTGGAATTCCTCAGGAAGAAGAGTCCCCTCTACTCGGGGAACACACACACTTTGAATCGAGACTAAAGAACAGCCTGGTGGAGTGGAAAGTATCCTGGGAGACATCATTTCCTGGGCATGGTCAAGTCCCCACCTATCAAGAGGAACTCTGGTCCCCTGTTGCCTTCCCTCGGGGATTGTGTGAGAATCAAGGTCACTGATGCTCTCACGACCCGATGTACCATGCAAGGCACATGGGAACGGTGGGGTCAGGAGCCCGTCTTCCAGCTTCACCTCCAGAAAGTCAGGTGTTCCTGTTCTCTCAGGTGTCTTGAAGCCTGCTCTCTTTTCTGTAGCTGCGGCTTGGAGTATACCTTCCTGAGGTACAGTTTCATGTACTTTTCTCACAACCAGAGGGAGTAATTGGTGTCGCTGGGAGAGGTGAAGGGGTTTAAGGGCTCAGTTCTACCCCAGGATACCATCTCCCCAATGTGTGCACATTTTGCACCAGGCTCCAAACTCTGGGGAACTGACCAGGGCGGGCTAGGTATGCATCCTTGGTCTTTGGAAAGGCAAAGTGTGACAAAGCTGCATTGTTTCCAGAAAAATAAAGCCAACTCGGGAACATTTTAAACACCCAATCAGCATAAATTCACCTTTGATAATCCATTTGTGGTGCCTCAAAGCACCTCCATTCTTTGCTGGTGATTGGTCACTCTAAGCCTAAGTGATGTACCTGACCCAACAAGTCTATGGTGGCAAACAGGAGGGGGGACTCAAGCCCAATATGGGACGGGACCCAAGAGCAGGTCACCCGTGAGCCGTGTGCTCATGAAAATGTGTTTGGACACCAAATGACTGAGATTTCAGAGATCAGCCCACAGTACTCACATCAAAACATTGGGATTCCTTGTCTTCTAATTTGTCTCCAGGATGTCGCTCACCTGTGTGTTTATAGGACTAGGTTGCCATCCATGGCCCAGAGAGCTCAGTTCTGTCGTATCATGAAAAGCAGTCTTCAAGAAGAGTGATTGGAGTTTTCACTTTACAGGGGGATAGGTTGGCTTCAAGGATGCTCCTTTAGCTACAGATCCCAGACTTTAAATCAAATGTATTACCGAAAGGAAAATAAACAGAGACAGTGTTCAATGAAAGAGAGTTATTTGTGGTCACTGAGATCTTCACATTGCCTTTTCACTTTTCCCTGTAATCCTTCCCAGATATTAATTCTCATAAATGCTGCAATGTCA